>NC_051063.1:174323494-174623494 GCF_004664715.2 Peromyscus leucopus | reverse complement strand
ACACCCACAATGGGACACACTTGTACAGAAATTCTCTCACAAATGTAATTTGTAAACATTGTAAGTGTGAAACAATCAAAGCAAATGGAAAAATTAAACTCTATCTCCAAACCTATGAAATTCTTTAAATAAGTCCCTAGGCAAACAGGGTCATTTATTCATTCTCCACTGGCATTTGAGATTTTGTAGTCAGTATTTCTTTCTAAAGTATAATACAAATCTCAGTGCTCATTCAGCCCCAGTGCCAGTTGACTGGCAGAAAGACAAATAAATTATCTAGAAGGTTTAAGTCAGATAATGCCTGGAACCACAAGAGGAACAGAACAGCAACAGAAAGTTAAGGTGCAGAGTGTATAGGGCAAGAGGTCTAGGAAGCATCATTCCAACACCAATCTACTCTAAATATGAGCAGGGATCTTAGGTCAGTGAGATGGGAACATGTTGCTAGTTGAGAGAGTGTCATACTGAGGAAAACAAATGTACAAAGACAATAAGAGCATGGAGGCCTTGTGCTGACCTCCACCAAAGAAGAGAGGGAGAAACTCAGTCATAAGTTAGGCTAAGCAATGGAAACACCCACTAAGGACTCAGGGCCCCATTTTCACCCAATAAAAAGATACCAATATTGGTGGATTTTTCTCTTTCCTTGTAGTCTCCCTTTGGAACTGCAATCACCCTCCCACCTCTGCCAAGACCACTATAGAGTCGATGCTGCTTATTGTTCCAGAAAGTTCAAACATTCTTCTAGTCATTCTAAATCGCCTAGAGAATCTTCAGGCCCTTTTCTGGTATAAAGAAGTGATTATGTTAAAAAAAAAAAAACTTGAGGTTACCCGACACATAGTAGGCACAAATCAAGCATTTGTTGTCTTCACACAGTGGTACTGAGGTAGTGTACAGCAATGGATCCACAGTATCACCTCTGGTGCCACTGGATTCTATATGCTATGAATTCTGAGTACAGATCTGCAAGGTGAAGTAGTCCATGTGCAACTTCAGGTAGACAGTAAATTATTCTCTGCCATTGCTCAGTACTGGTTATTTCTTAGACACATAGGACTGTCATGCCTCTCCTGTGCCTCCCTTCTCTCTTCACTGTGTCCCTGTGTTTGCATGAGACAAATGGCCATAGATGAGACTCCATAGTCTGATACTTCCCTTGTATGAAGACCTTGATGGAAAGTAACTCAACCTAAGACACCAGACTCTGCCTGGTATTTTGAGGTTCTGTCCTTGTATGTGAGGAAACCATGGCCCTGTTCTCTGTCCAGGCTTGACTACAGGTGACCCTGAGTTGCATTTTGCCAGGACATGACTTATTTCCACTCAGAGTGGGAGAGATCCATGGTTTTTGTCTACACATAAAAAATAAGGTATTTTTTAGGTCCCAATGAGAGTTCCATAACTATTATCCATTATCTCATGTAGAGACCATAGAGCAGTGCTTCTTACTGGCTTGCAATTTATGGCTTGCTCAACCTTCTATTTTTCATCACTCCAGACCAGATGTGGAACTGCCCAGATGTGGAACTGCCTGCAGTGAGTTGGACCCTCCCACTAAATATATATATATGTGTGTGTGTGTGTATGTGTGTGTGTGTGTGTATACGTACATATATGTATATTTATATATATATGTATGTATGTATGTATATAAAAAGTATATACTACAGGCTTGCCCACAGACCAGTTTGTCAGTGGCATTTTTAACTGAGTATCCCACTTTCCAAAGGGCTCCAGCTTCTGGCAAGTTGACATAAAGTCAGCCAGTCTAGTACCTGAGCCAAGACCTGGACCTACTAAGATGATAAGACTGCTTCTACTGTCACCCTGTGTGGACTGCAGGGCAGAGCAGCAAGCATATCTAATATGTGAAGTCAGGAATTAACTGGAACCATAAAGCAAGATAGGGAAATGTCATAAAGTGAAATTCCAGGGTCTGTAGAGTTCAGGGGAGGCATCATCTCAAGCAACAGTGTGCTTGAGTATGGCGGTGTCTAGCTGAGGGCAGTGAGGCTGCAGCCATGTAGGCAACAGAAAAGAGTTCCTTGCAGAGAAAATTGTTGGAGACCGACTCTGGACAGCTGTGTCTTGAACCTTGTGTTACCTGCCATGATTTATCAAGCCTCGTGTAAATAAGAGGCTTTTAGTCTAACCTAGGAATGTAGGATTAAATAAACCTCTTTAAATCAGCTAGCTGCAGGGGCCTGGGACCAAAGCGACCTCCTGCTGACCCTCCTTAGGAATTTTCTTTGTCCTCTCCTCACTCCTGCTCCCCCTCCCTACCTGAAGCCCTGTTTATAAGCTCTAACACCAGTCAATAAAGTGAGACCTTGACGCAACTCAGACTGACTCTGTCTTTCTTCACGCGCTTGGTCTCCTTTCCCTCTCGCCCCCCATTGATTCACAGGTGGTCCCTCCTCGAGACCCTCGAATAACCTGGCCTGCTGGACGGGTCAAATGGCGCCCGAACGTGGGGCTCGAGGCACGGCGGCTCACTACTGGACGGCAAAGAGAAAACGTGGTCTGGCCAGACTCACTAGGGTAGAGGTGCCCCAACAGCATCACTCGTGCGCCGCGGGCAGCCTTGAGGTAAGTGCCGTTCATCAATCAATGGGTAAAGCACTCTCTAAAGAGGCTCTCTTCATTTAGGAAATGAAGATTTCAGGGAGAGGGGAATAAGAGTCAAAAAGAAAGAAAGAAAAAAAGATTTAATTAAGTTTTTCTGTTTCGTGGAAGAAAAATGTCCCTGGCTGGTTATTAATGGCCCGGGCATCCACCCTTTGACGTGGAATAAAGTCAGAAAGGATATCAATAACTTGCTTAAGGATGGAGAGAATGTCCCCGATGCATTCTTTAGTTTCTATGGAGTAATCAGAGATGTTTTAAAGGATTCAGAAAAGGATAGTAGGGTGTCACATCTTCTGGCACTTGCTGAGGACCTATTAAACGATGTGTCCATCCCAAAAGACGGTAAGAATGAGGTTGCCACAAATCACATTGAACAAAAGACCAAAAGACCCCACCGGGACCCTCAAGGGTCCAGAGGTTTATTGACATCTACCGGTAAGAGCGCTCTCTGTCTTGTCTCTGTCTCTGTCTTGTCTCGTTAAGTTTTGTGCCAGTCGACTGATTTGTACTTTGCAGGCTCACTGGGACAGACGTGTCCGGACAGTGATCCTGGGAGGGAAAGAGAGACGTCTCATTCCCTGATTTGGGCAAGGGACCCCCTAGTCCCGAGCCATTTGGGGCCACCTCAGAGGTGACCATTTGATTTTAGGAGTCTCCTCCAGGGAGTGCTCAGGAGAGGAGCATCTTTGGGTACCTTTCCCCTGGTGGAAGGAAGTGCCACTTTGTATTTTGTCCCGGGAAATTGTTAGAGCCATTCTGTGTGAGTTTTTTGTATGTTTTATTGTGGTCATTGTTACTTTACACTCTGTTTCTCTTCCAAGAAATAAGGTGCATGTCTGACTGACAGGGATATGAAAGCACCCTGATGTCTGTTTGATCAAGGACAGAGATCCTCAGTCTGGATTGGTTTTGGTGTGATTGAGACTGGAGGGTCACTCTCCACAGAGCACATCAGGCTGTCATTGTTCTTGGAGCTTTGTTGGTTGTCTCGTTGGGGCAAAGTTTTTCTTTCGTGTGCCCTTGGTCTTGTGTGTAGTGTGTTAACTGTTCTCATTGTTGACTTGACTGTGACGGACGCTATGGGACAGTCTCCTTCTTCTCCACTAGACCTTTGCCCAGCCCACTGGAGGGATGTGCGAGCCACAATCGAGGGGCTTGCTTGCTGTGAGTGAGGCCATCATCATCTCAGTGCTGATGTGCTGGTACTTGAATTGTCTGTGTAAATGTCATCTGTTTCTGCTACTCACCTCCCTTATTTTCCCGGAGAGAAGTAGAGAGAGGCACAGCGAGGGCCACCTCCCTCCCTCCCTAGCTCTCTTGCTATCAGGACTGCAGGCAGCTGGCTGCTCTCACGAGGGTGGGGGTGCATGCTCTGGGTACAGGCGGGCTAAGATTCTCATGTCTTGCTCTGGACAGGTCAATGGCTGCCTGCAACTGACAAAACTGTGTGAACACTGAACAGAGAATCTGACTTTAGTCAGAGGAGTTAACAAAAACTTTTTTTCAGGAACACTGGCAGCCAAGGACATACTTTATGACCACTGCTCCCCTCCCTTCCTTTACTGTGATAACTTCAAAGTCTCTTCTGCCAGCCAGGAATTTCTCTTATTAACCCTTTTCTGTCCTGATTGTGAAACCTCAGTAACCACCCCCCAACTTCATCCCCTACAGACAAAGAGAAGCTAAAACCAGGATTCTTAAATGCAGATAAGAACTTAGACGCCTTTTTCCAGGTGGCTTTATCAACTACAGAAACTTAAGAAAACACAGAGTTAGGATATATGACCATCTGACAGAGACTAAGTGGTCATAAAACATCCCAAACTCCCCAAACTCCCCAAACCCGGGAGACAGCTCATAAAACTCCTAAACACGGTTGCTAAACAAATGAGAAATAAAGATAGCATGAAAAACTACTGATATGAACCTAAAGAGGGACGCGGGCGGTGGGAGATGAATTATGTGGTCTGTATTAGCCTCACAAAGAAAGGCATGTGCTCCTTCCAACCTCCCTGCTGTGTGTGTGAGAAGTTTGGAACTAGCCCCCTGCCAAGGCTTGTAAACTTCATTTGTATAAACCTTGCTTTTGCATTCTGTACCTAAGGTCTCTGATGGCTTCTTTGGGGACTTGATCTGGGCATAACACTGATATTGCTTGAAAAAGAAATATTAAATTACCAGTTCAAGATACTGGGAAATTATGCTTTTGTTTCCACAGGAAAATAAAAATTTACATGGGTTTTGGTCATTTGAGTTCAATGTGTTACAAATACTTGCCATCATTTAAGAAAATTGGTTTCAAATTATTGTTGGTTAAGATAAAAGTTTAGATAAATGATTTTTGATATGAGGAAACAGCTTTAAGATGTAAAAATTTAAAGGCTTAAGTATGTCATGAGGGTTTGAAAAAAAATATAATGAAACTTTAAGGTCTAACTTTAAAGTTTAAGTAAACATGTTTCAGATTTCTTTCTCTTGTTATTCTGCTGTTACATGGAGACTCCAAAGGGTGATAGTTTTAAAAATGTCTGTCTATTCTGCAGGTATGAATGAAAATGTGGCCACATGTATGTTTGGTTTTGAATGTCTGAGTTTGCATGCATGTCCTTTGTGTTAAGGAATACAAGTTAATACTAGTCATCTGGCTATCCAGATACTAGTTTAAAGCATAAATGGTTCTATTTAAATAAAAACAAACTGAGAGGTATATTTGACTAATATATCTATAAGAGAACAAATTAGCCTGGTCATTATTACCAAACTTAGAGATATTTTCAAGATTAGGCCTAGATTTGTTTGGCTCAGATACATTTAATAGATAATGGTCCTCAAACTTGTCAATGATCTGATGAATATGACATTTAAATTATTTGATTAAAAACTTACTATCAGAAACAGAGACTCCAGCTCCCCAGCTCCTAGCAATGACTCCCAAGGTCTCCAAAGAAGATATGGAATGACAAGAAGATGCCACCTGAATTGCGAATGACACTGACCACAGGGCAAGATGCCCAATGCAACACCTGCCTCCAGGACCCAGCCCAGACTGTGGACAAGTAGTAGGACACTGTCAGTCTTCCGTGTCCCTGTTCCACAGAAAAGGTACTCTGCCTTATGGGCTTGATGGTGATAGAAGATTGATGTTGTTCTGACTGGTACCTCCAATGCTATAGAGACCTGGGTAGGGATTGATCACTGTAATTTATAGGATTGGAAGCTTCTTGGTCTGCACTCAGATATAGTTTATCCTTCTCAGATTTCTGATAGTACTGATGGCTAAGCTAGCTCTAACTTTGTCAGCATGGCAGCATCAACCAGATCCTTCTGCAAGGCCATAGCTAGCCTGTTAGCTCACTTTAAAAGAAAATGTTCTAAGATGTAAAAATTTAAATAAATCATAAAGGTTCGGATATGAGTCTAAAATAAGATATGTTTCAGATTACTCTCCTGTTCTATGGTTCAGAGCTTAACATTTAGGAGTCCTGATGAGTCGATAGAGCAATGACCACTTACTATTCAGTCACAAGCTCAACATTTTGGATTTGTTTTAGATGTCATCTAGATATGTCTAAATGTAAACCTAAAAGTGCTTTTCACCAGGCTTAAAATCTCTGTCCAATTTATACCTGGCTTTCTGGACAGAAGTAAAAATGCCCAAATCTGTAGTTCTTGTTGGGACTCAAAGGTATAAGTCTACTTCTGCTGTTTTACAGATACCCATTATCTGCTTTGTCTACAATATGGATTTCAGTACAGATTGGTAATACTAATGTATCTAAAACTTTTATGTCATTTTGTAAGTAGGCCTCAAAGGATCAAAAGAGTCATAAAAACATAGACCCACTTCACAGAGGACAAAATGACCCCAGATAAGTATTCCTAAAGATGATATTTTTCCTTTCTCTGGTCTTGGGATTACTGCTTTTCCCATTACTAAGGGTATAAACCTAAGGGTTCCAAATAAGTTCACAAATTTTAACCTCTGTTTCTAGTTTAAATCTGTCTCAACAGATTTCTACTTGGCTGGCAGACACCTCCAAGTTTCAGTTGCTGACTCCACCACTCCAGATGACTGTGGACTCCGGACGTGCTAAAGGCTAATGTGGACCAGCCCAGCTAACATGATTCTCTCTGTCACTATGGTGTCAGGCAGCTACATGCTACTGACGAATGCCCCCTGCCCAGTCTTTGACCAGATTTTCAGCCTTTTGGGGGAGGGGCCCTGATAACGACACCCCAATGCCAGCTTGAAGCAGTTCCAGAAGAGAATACATCGTCCCATTTTCCTTGTTCAAAAAAGGCTGAAATGCTGGGTCAAAAGAAAACTCCCTGGCATAGAGACCAGATGGCTAATTGTACATGAACTATGCATGGCCATTACAGGCCATGAGTTACTAAAATAGGCCATGAGGTACCAAATGTAATGCCATAATTTTAAGATTAAAATTTGCCAAAAAGAAAATGGGGGAATGAAAGACCCTAGCCCTTCAGGCTTACACCCCCCAAGCCCCAGGAAAAGAGAAAACTTCAAGCACCAGAAAATGAGAAACTAAAAATCTAGTTCCAAGAACAACCTGACTTAGCCATTGTTCAATCTCCCCTGCAACCATATAACAATGTAAAGAGATTTCTGTTAAGAGATGTGCTCAACTGTGACTGGGATAGTTGCAGGTGTTCCAGAAAGGACCACTGTGACCTTTGTGTAAACTCCACTCCCGCCTTGATACCCCCCCCTTGAGGTTTCAGGAAAAATATACCTGTTGATGCAAATTACCCGTCTGTGATCACTCTGTACCCAGACCATGATCTTGTGAAACAAAATTGTATGGGAATTGTAATCTTGTGGGTTTTTCCTTTATTAGCCTTTATGGGGCTTCAGTAAGATGCGGCTCTTGCTCTTAGGAGCAGGGTTTGCCCTTCTATATAGAAGCTTTAAAGAATCCCCTTGGCTTTCTACCCTGATCCCCACCATCCTGGACCCCTGATTATTTTCCTTCTCCTTCTCATTACCTTTGGTCCCTGGGCCTTTCAGCGGTTGACTCGGTTTATCAAAAATCAGATTAATTTGGCCTTACCACGACACGTCTCAATTCATTATCACAGAGTAGATTCCTAGGAGGCCAGCCAGGAGCCCCATCAAGGACTCAGATTCAGTGTCCTAAATCCCTAACGTCCCCCACAGCCTTGCTAGAGAGTACTCAATGACGGGAATAGTACAGGGCCCACGCAGGAGACAACAGCGTACAGAGGTCGTTGAGACCGGCTCAACATGACACCTGCCATGCGTGGGAGTCCCCCTGTATAGCCTAAGACAGAGGCTCTCTCGGACCTCCGCAATGCCGATCTTATGGACTTGGTCCATTTTTGAGAAAAGAGGGGGAACTGTTGGAGACCGACTCTGGACAGCTGTGTCTTGAACCTTGTGTTACCTGCCATGATTTATCAAGCCTCGTGTAAATAAGAGGCTTTTAGTCTAACCTAGGAATGTAGGATTAAATAAACCTCTTTAAATCAGCTAGCTGCAGGGGCCTGGGACCAAAGCGACCTCCTGCTGACCCTCCTTAGGAATTTTCTTTGTCCTCTCCTCACTCCTGCTCCCCCTCCCTACCTGAAGCCCTGTTTATAAGCTCTAACACCAGTCAATAAAGTGAGACCTTGACGCAACTCAGACTGACTCTGTCTTTCTTAACGCGCTTGGTCTCCTTTCCCTCTTGCCCCCCATTGATTCACAGGTGGTCCCTCCTCGAGACCCTCGAATAACCTGGCCTGCTGGACGGGTCAGAAAATGATACATTCAGAGGCACTCATGGAATGGAGAAACTCATGTTGTTGACCTCCATCAAGTATGATAGACATACCCACACCTGGATCTCTAGGCTGAGTGAGAAATCTATCCACATAGGATAGAGATCACCAATGCTCCTCAATTGATGGCCTTTACTCCTTTCCCCTCCAGCTTCCCTGTCTACACGCTATAACCCTCTAATCTGCCCAACTCATGATTGAACCAGTGCCTCAGCATCCTGCTAAAGGGAAGCATGATTTTCTCCTAATTCATAATCTTCCAGAAGATATTGGAGCTTTTTTTCTGGTACAAATCAGTGTATCAGACAGAAATATTTAAAACTGCAGATTACAGCAGAGCCATGAATTTCACCACCTGAGGGCCTGCACAAAGCAGAAAAAAATAGGATGCACCAACAGATTCCTGCTGCTACAGGACATCACTGAGAAAGATGCAGGATTCTATACACTTTAATTTATATTTCAAATAGGAATTTCAAAATTGGAGTAACACATGTGCAACTCTATGTAATCAACAAGTGACTTGCTATGGCTCCAGCTACTGGGAGTGGCTTATCTTACTTCATGCACTGGACTGCCCTGAATGTGTTAGATCTACTCACTCCCTTATTGCATTGTGTTCCTACACTGGGGTTTTGGTACTTACTACAGAAAACACATGGGGTAGACAAACTGAAATAGATTAGAATCCTTCACCCATCTCTATGTCAGAGAAAACATGTGCTGGACAACTCAGCACAAGGATGTCAGACTCAATACAGACACTTGGGACTTTCACCATGCATGTCCCTAAGAGACATTGTATCAAAGTCAGGTAGGTACTGGCTAAGGAATCCAAGGGGTCCTCACAGAGAGCATCAGGAAGTCCTGGCTCCAAAACTCTGTTTGTGGGTTCCTTGACTCCAGGTGATACTGGGGAGCATTTTGTCACTGTTTGTTTTTGACTTCCTGTTAGAGCTGTCAGGAAATAGGCTTCCCTAACTCTACAAGTTCCATGAGTGTGGAAGAAGCTATGCCATGCCATGACAGCTGAAGTTAGGTAGT
Source organism: Peromyscus leucopus (assembly GCF_004664715.2). NCBI lineage: Eukaryota > Metazoa > Chordata > Mammalia > Rodentia > Cricetidae > Peromyscus > Peromyscus leucopus. The sequence goes on along the minus strand of NC_051063.1, from coordinate 174,614,014 downwards.
GCACTTGGGCATCTTCTTCTTCTGAGTCTCAGTGGACAGGTGCCATGGCATAAGTAAGTTTAGGAGATTTACAGGAAAGTCAAGGTACCACAGGGAACAGAGAAAACAGTTATTCCAGACTCCTCCAGGTCCTCAGAGGCCCAGCATAGGTGGCACAGTCATATCTGAATGGAATGGCAGAAGTCATAAAGTCAGCACAGCTGCTTGACAAAGATCCAGCAGAGCTGAGCCACAAGATGGCTGCCATGCCACCTTTGGTTTTCATCTCCACCTATTACATTCTTGGGGCACTTTTAATATTTGTACAACTTGAGGATATTGGGTTGATGGAAAATTCCTTATGAATCATTTATGCCTTCTCTGAGGAATGCTGCTTCTAAGCATACCCAGGAAAATTCTGAACATACTATCCCCCCACACACTTTGAGGGGAGATATCCTTACCTACTTGAAGGTCTTCCTTATGCCTTAAAGGTTGTGACACATAAAGAAGAAACCACAGGTCTCTTCATGAGGCTATGAGACATTCTTGAAATACCTGTCCCTGTACTTACACCGGAAGAAGATATTCAAAACAAAGTAAAATTAAAAAGGTCAACAAGATTTGATGGGCTAGAGGAGTTGGCCACAGTTCAGCTTACAAGCCTCTTCCCACTGTACACTCAAACAATTACGTGGCATACAACTCTGCCCTACATAGAGACATATTGATGAGCAAAGTATGGAGTGGAAAGATGATAAAAGTATGAGGTGTTAGGACCTCCCTCTCTTAGAAGTTAGCTCATGCGGAGCCATTGTAATGTCATATAACCAAGGAACAACAGAATGCCAGGATTAGATATATAGGCAAATTCTGTAAAGATATAAATGTGAACATTGACTGTATTATGCCAGAATTTGATGAAAATAACCTTTAGCCTGAGGATTTTTCCTGGGCACTCTGACCACTAAGAGTTAATAATACACTGCTTGGGACATGGCAAAATGCCCAGGGTGGTTGAAGATTTTGTTTTGGGCTAGTGTCCTTGAAACAACCAAACCAACCAGCCTGAGCACTGGCTGTTATATGCCTCTAGATTCTCAAAAATTGGGTTATGGGGTTAATGAATAAGAATGATAACTGTTTAATAATGATATAAAAACTTGAGGGAAAATGATTGGAAATAATAACTCTGTTCTGTCATAGTTTATTAATGATGACTAAAAGATGAGCAAAAGGAAGTAAGACACATGTCCAAAACCAAAAATGTTACGATCTATGTTTTGGAACATCATCAGTGTATCCCTGCTAACTAAATTCTGTATAAATAAAGGAACACTCTGGCTGCTGATCAGTCAGGCTGCAAGATTCTCCCGACCACTATGGCCTGACTCACTTCCTTCCCCGCAGACTCCTTATATCCTCTGCAGAACCCATCCACCCAGGCTCCTGGCACCTAGGTAATTCTTTCTGTAGATAAATAGTAACAGATGCTGCTATTATGAGCAGCTCCTGTGTCCCAAGTTCAGGCTATTGATCATTACTAAGCTTAGTTCATGGAAATAGCAATGACCATGTGTACAATTATAGAGAAATTGAGGCAGAGATACAGAAAAACATGACTGGATCAAGGTCATACAGGGCATGGATGACCAATCCAAAGCACAAGATATGTTTAAAGTCACAGCTACAAATTCTTCCCCATGAAGGTTTTATTAAGTGTGAACTATAGAGTGACTGGCTGAGCTCTCTGAAGGGCTACTAGCATTTGGTCCCCTCCTCCATTTTATCATGAGCCTGTGATACAGCCCTTCATGTGAGTCACAGACATCACAGTCACAGCACAGAACTTTGTAGTACTCACCTGCTTCCCAGCTGATGATGGAATCTCCATTCACTGGGCCCTTATTAAGCAGAGGCTGAAGCTCAAAGAGAGGGTGGTACTTTCCCCAACAGTGTGCTGACACAGCACAGATCATTTCAGGAAAGATGATGCTGGAGATCATCAGTGTGAGTTCTCCAACCCAGTCAATTCAAAGACCAGTCTCCCAGTCAAGGTGGCCATGATGAATGGGTGAACTCACCTCTCATCCTACAGCAGAATGGAGCATTTCTTTATTGATGAGGTACAAAACAGAGAAAGGCTGTGTGTTGAAAATTGTTAGTAACTACTCATGTATAACCAGCATTGTTAATCATGTCTATAGTCCCAACATAATTATGTGTAGAAGGATAGGACAGGATTTAAAATGATAATCAGTTTCTAAAGGAAAATAGAGACACCAATATAGTAAACACAATTATAAAGAAGTTAAGAGCTTAAGTTGTGGATCAAATATATAGTCAACCTTGAATATGTGGAAACTAATTTCAGGAGCCCCAAAATTCTGGATGCTCTGGGTCCCTGTTAAAATAGTGCAGTGTTTACATGGAGATAAACATCTTCTCATATGCTCCAATAGTTTCACCTAACACCAGTGCTACCTAGACACCAGTCATCCATGTGAAGTGAGGAATGGTGACAGGATAATTGACTGCCCATGTTTCTCTCTATATATTCACATAACTGGTTACTAAATAGTTTTTATTCAGTTTTGTGCACAGATGTAAAATACATGGCAAAATGTTTGACTAGGCTATTTCTATCCTAAAACTAGCATTCACAGTGTAAACTCACACATGATTCTTTTTCCTGCTTATACATATTCTTGAGAAATGTGTGGGATTTCCCACTTTAGCTCTTTTGAGGTATACAACTGAATAGAAAAAAAGTACATTCACATTGTCATGTTACCATCACTATTATCCATTGTCAAATAATTTCTAAATCCATCCTACTCCCTCCAGCCCTGTATGATGTCATCTACTGCATTATTTCTGAGCTGGCCTGTATGACAGAGAAAGACTCATCAATATGGCACCAAGCATGGGGGCATGCATTTCCACATAAAATCCGAGAAAGCTTACAAATATGCAAACATGCAAACACAAAATCAAATGTGGCTTCCTAGTCCAATGGGCTCTCAGGCAGGCCTTGGTGTACACGGACAGGGCTCTCTGACATGGCCTGCAGGTTTGAGCCAGCCAGTGCCATGTGTGGAGCTGAGGAAGTTTTAAGGTATGGCTTACACAGTCAGAGAAGGCTGTAGTGCACAGTAAAGTGATCCAGACCAAGAAAACCTTTAAACAAGGAAGGTTAAAAAATTGGTATAGATGGTCATAGAAAAAATAGTTTAAACAAAATAGTAAAGTCTTTAAAGAAAGAGTAACATAATATAAAGAATAAGCCATGTAAGTGTGGGAAATACATAGGGATCCTGTTTGGTGCTTTGTTGACTTTGAATTTTTTGAATGCTGATGAGTGTAGAGCAGCTGCTGAGAGACATTGCATTATGGGAGGGACTGTTGAATTAAACCAGCATATGTGCTTTAGAGGTGTCTTGGATTCAAAAAGGAAGTTGGGAAATGTGTTATGTCAAGGGAGACATTATGCCTTTGTTTCCACAGGAGGTGAAAAGCTATGGATTTCTTCAAAATTAATAGAGATCAGATTTGACCAGGGGAGACCTTCTGAGGATCTTGACTATAGACATTAGAAAGGAATATAGGAAAGGCTACAAGACTGGAGACATGTATGCTGACCTCTCTTCATAGAATCTTCTCTTAGACTGGTTGTCAGTTCTGTCTCTGTGAGCCCCTGTGAGCCTAGGTTAGTTCATTCTGTGGGGTTTTTGTGATGTCACTGACCCCTCTGTCTCATACAATCCTTCTTCCTTCTCTTAAGCAGGATTACCTGAGTTTGGCCTAGTGTTAGTATAACAGAATATCAGTAGGCATCATTATGGTGACATTTTTTCTCTCCAGTTGTGTTTGGTTTTATCCTAAGTCTCTCTGACATTGATTCTCCAGATCTTGGCACTTGAGGTAGTATCAGGGGTTAGACTCACTCTTGTGGCATGGGTCTTAGGATGGGATACTCATTGGTTGTCCACTCCCGCTATCTCTGTGTCACTCTTACCAGAACACACTCCATATGCAGGACAGACTAAGTCAAAGGTTATGTAGCTGAGTTGGTGTCCCAATCCCTCATTGGAAATATTTCCTGCTCACAGGAGATGGTGAGTTCAAGCTACATATCTACTATTGCTAGCAGTATTAGCTGGAGTCATCCTTATAGAATCATAGGAGTTTCCTTGCACCAGGTTGCTAACACCAATGTGCCCCCATTTCTAGTCATCTCTTTCAGTATTCTCCCCCTCCATTCAACACCAATGCCATCTCTCATGTTCCATCCCCATCTACTCACAGTCTACCCACATGATCTCATCTATTTCTCATTCCCAGTGAGATCCATGTATCCCCACTTGGGCCCTCCTTGTTACCTAGTCTTTTGGGGTCTTTGGATTGCAGCATGATTATCCTTCATTTTACAGCTAATATCCACTTAAGTGAGTTGTCTTAGTTGGAGTGTCTATTGCTATGAAGAGACACTAGCGCCATGTAAACTCTTATAAAGGAAAACATTTAATTGTGTTGGCTTGCCTACAGTTTCAGAGATTCAGTCCATTATAATCATACTGGGACATTTTGGCATGCTGGCAGACTTGGTGTTAGAGAAATAGCTGAGAGTCTTATAATTTTCAGGCAACAGTAGATAGTGTGTCTCACTGGGAGTATCTTGAGCATAAAAGACCTCAAAACCCACCCCTACAGTGACATACTTCACCCAACAAGGCCACACTTACTCAAACAGCTACATATCCTTATATTATCAGAAAATGGGGGCCATTTTCTTTCAAACTACCACATTTTACTACCTGGCCCTCAAAGGCTTGTCACCATATTCTAATCCAAAACTGCATTCAGTCCAACTTCAAAAGTCCCCATAGTTGATCACAGTCTCAATGATGTTTAAAAGTCCTAAGTTCTAAGTCTCTTCTGAGATTCATACAGTCTCTTAACTTTAACACATTATAAAATCAAAAGCAAAAACAGATCACATACTTCAACATATAATGGCAGAGAATATTTTATAATCCAAAAATGTAGAGAAGAGAACATTGTGAGGAAATACTAGAACAAAGCAAGACAAACAACAGCTGGATAAACTCAAAACTCTGTCTTCAATTCTCATTTCAAAACATCCTCCAGATCTCCAATTCCCTTCAGCTTTGTTGACTGAAACACACTTCTCTCTCTTGCATTGTAGCCTGAAAGATCAGCTCTAAAGGCTACACCCAGAATTGTAGGAAAAAGGCCACAGTATCATGAAACTTAGGGCATTTTTAATCTTAAGGCTAAAGACTTACATATATGATCTGAGGGTTATTCATTTTTATTTTTCTTCAGCTCTAATTTTCTTATTCTGACTTTCTCTCATTCTCTACCTCTAAATATTGAGCTCCAGTTCTGTAGAGAATTGGTTCCAATTCTTTCTAGCTCTAACTCTCTTTAGTTCCAATTATCTCTATGCTCCCTTGCTCTGATTATCCAAAGTTTATATACACATTCAACAGCAAAATATTTTTTAATTAAAAGCTACAAAGAGTGTTTCTGAAAGGAGTAATGATGGCAACATCTGACTTTAAGGTCCCTTATGTATAAAATGTGATCTGAACCCAGGGACATAGTGCACATTGAGACAAACCACAGAAGAATTTTATGCAAGGAGTCATCATGGTCTGTTCTATTGGCTAGACTTGGCAAGAGGAAAACTGGCATTAGGTTGCTTTGAGTTAATTACCTTGGTTAGACATCTGATACTCTGACCTTGTGAATATCTGTAAATATTTTAACTTAAGATCCATTTACAGAAACATTCAGTCTAGTTTGAACTTGTTATGAGGTAAAAATGAGCTAATTGCATGTAGTTTGTCTTAGACTGGGAAGAAATTGTTTTTCTTTTGTTAGTCTGAGTAAAAGGAACAAAGCAGCCTTTTAAGTGTCTTACAGTCCTTGTGGAACAACAGATCAAGTTATGAAGCATATCTTAGAGTATATTTTCTATATATAAAAATTATACAGCTTAATGAGAAGTCATCCTTGTGACCATCCATGGGTATATATGCCTGTAAGATTGAGATGCAAGATAATGCATACCTGGGAACCCCCATCCATTACTGCCCCAGTTGTCAGTCAGCAGAGAAGACTCCTGCAGACAGGCTCCCCCACCAAAATTGACCATCAGACCCTGCACTCTACAAGACCCATGCCCTACCAATAGGGAAGATTACTATGGGAAGGCTCCCCCCAAAACTCCCTATTAGACCCTACAATCCGTAAGACACACACCCTACTCCAAACCTACCGGTGGCTTCCTGAGACACAGAATCTTTCAGCTCTCATTGAACCAAGAGCTCTCATTGGACCAAGAGCAGCTTCCTGAGAGACAGAATCCACCATCTCTCATGGGCCTAAGAGCCCTGATAGGATCAAGAGTGGCTCCACGAGACACAGGATCAACCAGCTCAGATTGGACTAGGAGTAGCTCCCTGAGACACAGAATTTGCCACCTAGAAGTAGAACATGAGCTAATATCAGACCCAGAATGGCCCCCTGAGAAACAGACACAGAAAGCACAGTTTGGACCAAGGGCATTTTGCTCAGATGCCATCACCTCTTGCACCTATTAGAGGAAGAGATGGGTAGATGCCACTGAAAAATGCATACAGCAATATAAATAGCAATACAGCATCACCAAAACCTAGCAGTTCTACAACAGCAAAACCTGAATATCACAACGTAAAAGAAGAAGAAAGCAAATTTAAAAATAACTTTATGAAGATGAGAGACTTAAAGAGGAAATAAAAATTCCCTTAAAGAAATTGAGGAAAATACAAAAAAACTGTATGAAATTAATAAATCCCTTAAAGAAAGCCAAGAAAAACATGAAAAGGTAATTAAACATGTGAAGGAAACAGTTCAAGACCTGAAAATTGAAACAGAAACAATAAGAAGACATAAACTGAGGGAATGCTGGAAATAAAAATCTGAGTAAACAAATAAGAACTACATATGCAAGCATTACTAACAGAATACAAGAGATGGAAGAGAGAATCTCTGGAGTAGCAGATACAATAGAGGAAATAGATTTGACAGTCAAATAACAGTACAAACCAAAAAGTCATAACACAAAATGTTAAGGATTTCTGCAACACCATGAAAAGGCCAAAATCTAAGAATAATAGGGATAGAAGAATGAAAAGAATACCAACTCAAAGGCACAGAAAATATATTCAACAAAATCATGGAAGAAAACTTTCCCAACTTGAAGGAAATATCTATGAAGATCCAAGAAGCTTATGGAAAACCAAATAGACTAGACCCCCAACAAAAGTCCCCTCACCACAAAATAATCAAACCACTAAACATACAAATTAAGAAAAAATATTAAGAGCAGAAAAGGAAAAAGGCCAAGTAACTTATAAAGGCACACCCAACAGAAAAACACCCAACTACTCAATGGAGACTCTGAAAGCAAGAAGATCCTGAACTGATGTAATGCAGACACTAAGAGATCATGGATGCCAACCCAGACTACTATACCCAGCAAAACTTTCAATCACCATAGATAGAGTGAACAAGACATTCCAAGACAAAACCAATTTTAAACAATACCTATCCACAAATCCAGACCTACAGAAAGCACTAGAAGGAATATTACAACCTAAGGAAGTCAGATGCACCTATGAAAACACAGGCAATAGATAACCCCACAGCAACAAATCCCAAAAAAGGGGAAAACACACATGCTACCACCAAAAAAATAACAGGAATTAACAATCACTAGTCATTAATATCCCTTAATATCAATGGAATCAATTTGCCTATAAAAAGACACAGACTAACAGAATGGATATGAAATCAGGATTCATCCTTCTGCTGCAAATAAAAAAACACACATAAACTTCAAAGACAGACACTGCCTTTTCCCAGTAAAAGGCTGGGAAAAGACTTTCTAATCAAATGGACTTATGAAGCAAGCTGATGTAGGTATCTTAATATCTAACAAAGTAAACTTCAGACTAAATTCAATCAAAAGAGATCAGGAAGGACATTACATATTCATTGAGGGAAAAATCCCCCAAGATGAAGTCTCAATTCTTAACATTTATGCCCCAAAGAGAAGGGCACCCACATATGTAAAAGAAACACTACTAAAGGTTAAATCACAATCAAAACCCCCAGACTAGTAGGAGACTTCAATCCCCACTCTTACTAATGGGCAGGTCTGCCAGACAGAAATTTGACAGAGAAATAAAAGATATAACAGATGTTATGACTCAAATAGACTTAACAGACATCTACAGAACATTTCATCCTAACAAAAAAGAGTATACCTTCTCAGCACTCCATGGAACCTGCTCTAAAACTGACCACATACTTGGTCACAAAACAAATCTCAACAGATACAAAAAAAATTGGAATAACCTCCTGTATGTTATTGGACACCCTGTGCCTTGAGCTCAAGACAAAAGGAGAGACTTTCTCTTTTGTTTTTGGGGCACACAGCACCTCCTGAAACTACACATCTTCAAAATGCATAATATTTCTCTCTCTGGAGCAGGAATTACCAGGAAATGCAAAGTCTCCCTAGATGCATTCCACAGTGCTTGGAGTCACAGTGAGCATAATGACTAGCCCTGCAATGCACTTGTGCCCAAGTATCTGGCCATTTCATATCATTTGAGCCTGGTGTCGATTCCTCTTGTAGTCACAGATACAAGCTGTAGGTCTCTTACTGTTCTTTAGGTGGCAGCATAAGGACACAGAATCAATACTCAGAAGAAAATTATTTCATTGTGTATGAATGTGTGAATCCCATTCATTTAGTTAATTAAAGACTATTTAATTTGCTTACATTTTTAGCTATTGTGAATAGAGTAGCAATGAATATGGCTGAGCAAGTATCTGTGCAGTAGGATGTCAAGTCCTTTAATCAAATGCCAAAAGTGGCGGTGTTTGGTCCTGTGGTAAATTTGTTTTCTGTGTTTGGGATAGCTCTCCACACTGATTTTGACAGTGATTATTCCAGTTGGGAACCTCACCAACAGTGAATGAGGGCTTCCATTTACCCCCATCCCCATTATCATTTGTTGCAGACTGTTAGTCATTCTTATGGGAGTAATGTGAAATTTCAATGTAGTTTTAATTTATATTTCCCTAATTACAGGGGATGATGAACACTTCTAGAAATAGAACTTAGTCATTTTTCTTTTTCTTTTTAGAACTCTGTGGTCAGATCCATAACCAATTTTAAACTCAGTTGTTTCTTTCTCTCCCCCTCCCCCACTCTCTCTGTCTCTCTGTGGTTTTGGAGACTATGGCTCTCTATATAGCTCTGTGGGTTCTGGAAATCACTATGTAAACCAGACTGGCCTCAAACTCACAGGGATATTCCTGTCTCTACCACCTGAGTACTAAGATTAATGGCAAGTGATACCATGCCAGGCTGTGCATGATTTCTTGTCTCTTTGGTTTTCTTGAGTTATTTAAAAATATTCTGTATATTGATCCTCTGTCAGATGTATAATTTGAAAGTATTTTCTCACCCTCTATGAGCTCTCTTTTCAGCTGCTTGATTATTTTCTTGCACACACAGAAACTTTTTGTTTCTATGAAGTCCCACTTGTCAATTGTTTTCATAATTCTTGTGCAAATGGAGTCCTGATCAGAAAGGCCTTTCCTAACCTTGTATCATGTAGGACGCTGGAGATTTTTTTTCTTCTAGCCCTTCCAGCATTTCATATTTCACATTAGGTTCATGACTCATTTGGAGTCAACTTATATACAGAGTGATAGATGATGGTCCAATTTCATTATTCTACATGTGGACATTCCCTATTCCCATTGGCACTTGTTGAAGATGCTGCTCCTTCTCCAGTACATATTTGGCATCTTTGTCAAACACCAGATGGATGTAATTATGTACACTCATGCTTTGGGTCTTCCATTTTTTTCTGTTAGCTTCTATGTCTGTTTTTGTGCCAGTACCATACTGTTTTTATTACTATAGCTATTTAATATTATGAAATCTGTAATTATGATTCCTCCAGCACTGTTCTTTTTGCTCAGGATACCTCTGACAACATGGGACATTTTGCAGTTTCATATGAATTTTAGAAATTTTTTTCTATTCATTTATTATATTTTTATTATAATTTGATTTAATTTTACATATCAGCCATGGATTTCCCTGTCCTTCCTTCTATTTTTATAAAAATATGAAATTGGGGTTTTGACTGGGATTACGTTGAGTCTGCAAATAATCTGGTTAGAGTGTTTATTTTCACGATATTAATTATACCAATCAATTAACATGGGTTGATTTTCTATTCTTCTGACATCCTTAATCATTTTCTTCAGAAATTGTAGTACTGTTATACCTTCTTGGTTATGTGTATTCTTAATCTTTCTGAGGCCAATGTGGATGAGAGTTTGGAGATAATATTTTTTCCAGTGTGCTTGGTGTTGGTGGAGACAGAAATCACTCATGTTTAAGTTGGTTTTATATGCTGCTACTGTGCTGAAATTGTTGATTGCTCCTAGTAGTTTTACAGTGGACATTTGTGATCTTTTCTGAGTAATATAGTATCATTGGAAAATAGGGATAGTTTGACTTCTTTTTTCCCTGTTTGTGTGCCTTCCATTTTGTTCTCTTGTCTTATTTTTCCAGCCAGTGCTTCCAGCATTATATTGAAAAGGAGTGGAGATAGTGGACAACCCTGTCCTGTTCCTGGTTATAATGAGATTATGTCAAGACTTTTTCTCTTTTTGGATGATGTTGGCTGTGTCTTTGTCATATGTAACCCTTACTTTATTGATGGGTGTTCTTCCCATAATTACTCTCACCAAGACTTTTTCCATGAAGTCATTTTAGATTTTGTTAAAGTCTTTTTCTACATCTATTGAGATGATGATGTAGTCTATGTTTAAATGTGGTACATATAACCAGTGAAGTTATTTAGCTGTAAGAAAAAGAAAGCATAAAATTTCAGGTAAATTAGTGGAACTAGAAAATACAATGACTTAAATAACTGATACTAAGAAACATAGCCTCATACACTTCCACATTTATAATTCCCATAACCAAGAGGGGGGCAGAGAAAGAAGGAAAGTTAAAGGAGACAATAGAGGTAGGAGAAGCATTGTACAGATGCTATGAAAGGGTATTGAAAAAAGGGGGAGAAGTTCTTAACTGGTGAAGGAGAATGAGTGCAATACTGATAGAAAGATAGAAGAGGGATAAACAACATTAAGGATGTTTCAAATCTTATAGAAACTTATATCATTATATTTTGCTTACTTAAAATTATATCATATTCCTGTGTAAACAAGACCTAATCAATGACAACACCAACTTACATGTTAGCGTGGATGAGGAAATCTCCCAGGGCTCCATCCATAAGTAAAGAGCTGCAGTAATTAATGAATGCTAAGAGAGGGGAAAATCAATATTCTCCATGGTTGAGCCTCTGATAGATTATCTAATCCCAGGTGGTCAGTAATAAACATATACACACATGAGCAACACTAAATGGGCTGAGAAGATTGTACATATGTATTTATAAATTTTATATAAATTTATGTAAAATAATAATTATAGAATAGGCAAGAATGTGAGAGAGAGAGAGAGAGAGAGAGAGAGAGAGAGAAAGGCATGGAAGGAGGTAAAGGGAAAGATTGAGAAATGAAAATGGTAAATAAAATAAGCATATAGAAAATTCTAAAAGATACTTGTAAGAGCTTTAAAAAGGGGTGAAATAGCTAGGGAGAGTGTGAGAACAAGAAACAGCTGCCAAGAGAGTGATCATAGAATGAGTCTAACCAGCCTTTTCTGAGAGCAATCTCCAGTTCTGGACAACATCATTGAGCAGTCTTCTCCCAATCCCCAGCACATAGGAAAGGTCTGGTCCATAACTTTATCAGGGAAGAGGGAAGTTTCACATCATGTGTTTAGTTCAGGGCAGTGTATGTGACAAGGAGAATGGGTGAGCCAGATAATGTAAACTCAGAGTTTACGAGTCACAGCACAGACAGCTCCTGAATTCTCTGTCCTATAGTGAGCTGCAGGAGATGTGGTCTTATTAAAGCTGTGGGAACCTGGCCTCATGCTGCAGATTTGTGTCCTAACACAAAGTTGTGGGGTTTATGCCTTGACAGGGCATTGGAATTCAGAGTGTAGCTGAATTCATCCAAGATATGAGTGAGGCAGGGGACTAAGGGTTTGTTCCTGCAGCCTGAAGGGAGAGACCAGAGAGGGACAAATGTTCAATAGCAGGAAGCCCTTAGTTAACTGGAAACAGTAAGGGAAGGGGGAACCAGATTGTTTTCTAGTCAAAGTTTATCATCACTGGCAATGATTTTCTGAAGACTGATGTTCCCAACTATTACAGGGTTTTTCTCTGAATGAAAATAAGAGCAAGCCACTAAAATGGATTAGTGGGTAAAAGCACTTGCTTCCAAGGCTATCATGCTGAATTCAATCCCCATATTAAACTTGGTAGAAGAGGAGAACCAATCCACTCATGCCCTCTATCCGCCTTATGTGTACAGTGGCATTTTCTTACCCATACACTGAAACACACACATATTCTCTCTCTCTCTCTCTCTCTCTCTCTCTCTCTCTCTCTCTCTCTCTCTCTCTCCCTCCCTCCCTCTCTCTCCACATATCTTGTATATATACATAAAATGCATAAGTGACTATAAACTAAAAGTCAAACTACGTATTAGCCTATTTTGGAACCTACCAACTTGAAATTCCTTCAAAAGTCAGTGCCCTTCCATAATCATTCATTTAATTGTTCATCCACAGATGGTTCAGCTTTTTGTAGGGACTAGAAAAGCAAGAATATTCTGTCCTATTAAAGTCCTAGTTTCAGTGGACTGGAAAATCTGGAAGGCACCCAGGCATTTAGAAAATGAATTCAGGGAATGTGGAAGAGAATGTCAAAGGAATGCTTGGGAGATGACTCAGTGTTTAATCACACTTGTTTCTTATCCAGATGGCCTGAGTTCAGTTCCTATCACCCATGTCAAGAGGAATCACAGCCTTACCTAACTCCAACTCCTGGAGATTCCACATAATCCCTGGGTATCCAATAGTCAGCTAGGCATTTTCTTTTGAATCTCAGTATAGACACCCAAGCTGCAGTGCTGCCAAAGCCATAGACAATGGTTCTGATGGGCGGATGAAACTTCACAAGACAGTCAGGGTCTCCTAGGGGAGGGGTAGGGCATAGGTTCTCTTGATGACTACAGGTCCTTAGGGATTAAGTCTAGCGAATTCTCTCCTGCAGGCAAGTAATAACAGATGGTACTAATTCATAGAGCTGTCCTGTCCCAGTGTCAGGGCCTTGTTAATATTTGAAGCTACCTTATTTCCATGGCAACATTTGTTCTTCATGTGTTCCATAATTGGGGAACTGAGACACAGACATCCCAGTGCATAGATCTGCCTCACACAGTCAAGCTGTCTGTGTAAAACCATATATATATATATATATATATATATATATATATATATATATATGTAGTGTCTTCATGTCTTCATCCTGAGGACCTTGTCAAGTGTCTATGGAGAAAGAGGAGTTTCATTTCAGAAATGTTAATCTTGGTCATTGGGAACTTGAGGGGATGTCTGTTCCAGGAAGTAAGAAAACAAAAGGACAGTTAGATTTTACTCCAGAAGTTAACTACCTGCCTCAGGAGAATTTCTGAAAAATTCCAGTGTTCTGAAACACAGCTGTTGGACAAGAAATCATGTGTTTTCTAGAAAGCTGCTGTGACTACTCCAGAAAGGTAAAGTACATAGCTTTCCTTTCCTCCTTTCAATAGATCCTGCATCTAACACAGGGCTTTCTTCAAGAAGTCACTGTTTCAGACAACTTCAGCATCAGTCTCTCATTATGCCTCATTGTACTCCTTAGAGAAGTAATCCTTTCATGGATTGGCCTCAGATTTTGGGTATGAGTAACAATGGTCTCATATAAAAAAATTTTAAAGTCCAAAATTCCTAACCTCTGCCAAACACACTTCTACCTTCTACCAGTAATATTTGTCTCTGAACACATCCACTTGGAAGTCCTGGAGAGATGGCTCAGTCGGTAAGAGCAAAGATAGCTCTTGTAGAAGACTGATGTTCTGTTCCCAGGACATTCATGGCAGCTTCTAAGCAAATTATAATTCCATTTCCAGGGGATCCAATGGCCTCTTGTAGATTCTGTGGGAACAAGGCATACTTGTGGTTTACAGATACACATGCAATAAAAATAACCATACCAATGGAAAGAGACAAACAGACATAAGGAAAGAAGGTAGGTAGGTAGGTAGGTAGGTAGGTAGGGAGGGAGGGAGGGAGGAAGGAAGAAAACAGCAACCTATATTTCAGAAAATATCTCTTTATGGTCCTTACCTGTGAAAGACAGAGCATTTAGGCCAAGACAATGTTTGTTCTTCAACCTCACCTGTGCCCCTTATTTCCTAGACCATTCTGAGACTCACTTACCTTTTGGAGACCTGTGTCTCATCTCAGTCACCAAGAAACACCTGGGAAGATTGGCACATGTTATGGTCCAACCTGTTCATTTAGCTGAATGACAGGTGCACTCCTGGTCCCATGTTTGAGGTTTCTGTACACACACATCTGGAGGACAGTCTGTGGGTACTTCTCAGGGAAGCTCAATGGGAAGCCTTATTCTGTTGCACCTGTAGGATTTCCTTGAACATCATTGCCTTGGAGGGCACTGGACAAGCCTCAGCAGTGGACATCAGTACAGCTAGAGGAACACAGCACTCTGTGTTGCAAGGCAGCAGTGGGTCACTGAGGACCACAAGAGACCATGGTTACATGGCTACAGGTCCTAGGTCTGTATCATCAAGCTCTGAGCTCAGCTCACACATGGCAAAGACTTTCTCTCACACAGCACAGGTGACCCACCATCTCTGAGCATTCATATCTTCCTTCTTCTTGGTTCTCTAAGGAGAAGTATTAGGGGTGGATGTTAGAAAGACCAACATTGGATGAAAAAGGCCTTTGCAAATGCCATAGGTCCCAGACAGGGCCATCTTCTCTCTGTTTTCTGCACAACACTGCTACCCAAAGCCACCATCACAAGTGATGATTTTAACTCCATGGAGGTTAAGGATTGTAGCCTTAAAGAAAGGACATAAGAGCCAAAATGCAACCTATTTGTGGGGGGAAATGATCAAAATCTCACAGAAGGTGAAAGATTGAAGCTGCCAGAAGGTAAGTTGACTCTCACTTTAATGAATGACACTAATGACAATAGACATTATGAGTGAAAAACTGGGAACTGAGTGAGTGCCACTCAAAGAGACACATTCAACCTGAACATGGTCTGTTTCATCATGGCTACAACTGCCTAAATGCAGATGTCTAGAGTGGTGACACTTGGTCCATCTTGGGTGCATGACACAGAACCACCACACAGGAACTGAGGCTGGTCTATGAATTCTGGTCTATCCCAAACACATGCAGCCAGGACCAACATTGAACTAGAAGGGGCTAGAGGTTCTTCTCCTGCCTGGAGAGGCTCAGGGTGATAGAGATGAGAGACATCTCAGACTTGGTCTAGTTCACAGAAGTACACAGTACAGTGTAGAGTGGAGCTGTTTTGTTTGTTGTGCTGGAGATCGAGCAGGCATCTTGCATGAGTAGTCTCCTATTAATCTGCACACCAGCTCTGGTTGGGACCTGCTCAACTAAGGCCATACCAGAGATATGATAACCTTCTATAGACTATGATTTCTGCTTCCCTCTGCTGACATCGCACAATATTTTATTCTGTTTGCTCCAGATTGGTCAGATGACCTGATCATATCCCTCAAGCATATTCAATTTTATACTGGATCAAATCTCAACATCTTCTGCCCTGTTGCCTCTTACTCACCTGCACAGTACTCTTCTCTCTTCATGGGGAACCACATATATTCTGCCAAGAGCACTCTATTTCCAGCATCAGTATAAATTATTGAAGATCCTATATCTCCCTTGTCCAGAACACAGACATTGGTATCACTGACACCAAAGTGAAGAAATTTACAGGTCTTGGGAAGTGGATCTCTTAAATGGCATCATTGAGCTTTGAGGTGAAGCTTTGGTTTTATGGATTGATATGAAAAATAATTCTCAGCTTGTGTCATGGGCACAAATTCCAGTCCTCCAAAGAGATTCTTGTTATGATTCTTTCTCCTCTCCTTTTATCTCTTATTTTTCTTGGATGGCCCTACACTGATGTTGGAATGCATACTGTTGGGGTCCTCCCAAGAAAGAGAAACTTCCTAGGCAGAGACTTTACTTAAGGTCAAGTAGATTTTTCTTTCTGTCATTAACTCATGTTTTCATGTCCCCTCAATTTGTTTTCATGATCACCGTGATGCAGAAGATTAGCCCAACCTCTGAACCATGCCCATGTTCCTTACCCCAAATGCTCCCAGGTCCTGTCTTGTCTCAGCTAGTGATTGGCTTCTGTTCTGAATCCAATGGAGCAAGAAGAGGCAGGTGATGAATGTGCCTGGGAGGCCTATCCTGAATCAAGATGAAACTTATGTTTTTATGATGCTGTTTACTTATCTCTTCATCAGAATGTCTGTGGTGGATATCACAGTGTCCCTGAGCTCAGAATCTGGGGAGTTGGAAACGTGATACTCAGGGTAGATGTTCTTGAGCTGTATCCTGGTTTTGAGGGGACAGCAGAACTTGTAATGACTGTAGCAAACAGAGACAGACACTCACTTGGAGAATGGGGAACTTCCAGTGGTTTTCCTCTATAGAGGAGGAGGACATAACAGTTTGAAACCATGTTCTAATTAGCATTAACTTCACCTAGACACAGCTGAAAGTCACCTGAATAGAAAACAAAGTTATGAGGCACAGACCACACTGTTTGAAGAACATATAAATGACCTGCTTGCCAGTTGAACTGCCCTACTTCCTAGATTTTCTTCCCATAGACCTGTCCCACAGCCCAAGCTTTCCCAGAACACCAACTGTCCTACTATGGGACACTTTCTCCAATACTGGCTGACTTCTTTGGATAGGACACAGTTCACACCAGTAAGAAAAACAGAGACCCATGCTGCATCAAACACCAAGCTAGCCATCAGTAGTCCAGGTCTCAACTTGGACAGAGGCTCCAAACTAGGTCATAGGTAATGTCCATGAGCAGAAACCAAGGTCACAAAGACTAGAAGACCAAAGAACAAACAGAAACAAAGGAACAATTTGTAAATTCTACAAAGACAAACTCAAAAATTAGATCCTAGACCTAATCATCCCAAACTTAGAAACCTAAACAACAGTGTAAATATACAATCAACAACATGCAAGGCAATAGTGCAACAAGAGATCCCATCTATCATATGACATCAAGACCTGAATATTCAATGCTACTGAAGGAAAAGAAAAAGACCCTAAAAACAACTTTATGAAGATGTTAGCAGTACTTAAAGAGGAAATGAACCCCTTTAAAGAAATCAAGGAAAAGACAACCAAAAATTGGCAGAAAGCAATAAATCTTATAAAAAATGTCAGTAAATCAAGAAACAAACAAACACATGAAGGAAATTATTCAAGTTCTGGACATTGAAATAAAAGTAATAAAGAAAACACAAAGTATGGGAATTCTGGACATGGAAAATCTGGGTAAGTGAATGGGAACTACAGAAGCAAGCATCATTATCAGAATACAAGAGATGGAAGAGAATTCTGGGCATTGCAGATATGATACAAGATAGCTTCATCAGTCAAAGAAAATGTCAAATCAAAGAAAACTATCAGAAAACATTAAAGAAATCTGGGACACCATGAAAAGATCAAACTTATGAATAATAGCTATAAAAGAAAGAGAAGAATCTTGTATTAAAAATCCAGAAAATATATTTAACAAAATCATAGAAGAATAATTTTCCTAACTTAAAAAAGACATACTTATAAAGGTTCAAGAACCTTACAGAATATCAAATACATAGAAAGGGAAAATAAAGTCACTGAGTCATATAATAATCAAAACACTGAATATACAGAACAAAGAAAGATTATTAAAAGCTACAAGATCAAAAGGCCACATAACTTATGAAGGTACACCTATTGGAATTATAGTCAACTTCTCAACAGGAGTCTCAAAGACAAAAGGGCCTGGACTGTTGTCTTACAGACTTTAAGAAAGTATCATGTCAGTCCTGACTACTACACCCAATAAAACTTTTCATCACCATACATGAAGAAAACAGGATATTACATGAAAAAAAATCAAATTTAAAGAATTTCTATCCACAAATCCACCACTACAGATACACTAGAAGAAAAGCTCCCACCCAAGAAAGTTAAATACAGTCACAAAACATAAATGATAGATAATCTCACAGTAGTAAATCCTAAGAAGAAAAACACATAGACACACAAGCAAACAAGCACACTCATACACATACAAACTCATATTACCACAAATAACAAAATAACGTGAAGTAACAATCACTGGTTATTAATATCTCTTAAAATCAATGGACTTATTTGTCGATAAAAAGACACATGTTAACAGAATGGATCCCAAAATAGGACTCATCTTTCTGATGCATACAAGAAACATACCTCAAGTTTGAAGACAGACAGTACCTCAGAGGGAAGAGTGGGGAAGATTTTGCAATCAAATAGACCTAAGAATTAAGTTGGTGTAGCCATCCTGATAGATACAAAATAGACTTCAAATTAAAGTTAATCAAATGTGAGATGTGGAAGGACACTTCATATTTATCAAAGGAAAAATCCATCAAGATGAAGTTTCAATTCTCAACATTTTCAACATTTATGCCCCAAATATAGAGGCATCCACATATGTAAGAGAAAAATTACTAAAGGCTTAAGTCACCCTTCAAACATCACACATTAATAGTATGAGACTTCAACATCAGAGTCTCATTAATGGACAGGTCTGCCAGACAGAAACTTAACAGAAATAAGGGAACTAACATGTTATGATGCAAATGGACCTATGCAATAACTAATGAACACTTCACCTAAACAGTAAAGAATAAACTTTCTCTCAGTACGTTAAAGAACCTTCTCCAAAATTGACCATATACTTGGTGTTCAAAGCAAGTCTCAACAGATACAAGAAAACTGATACAACCTCCTGCATATTATCAGACCACCAAGGGTTAAAAGCTAGAATTCAACAATAAAAAGCTTACAAACTCATGGCAATTGAACAATTTTCTACTGAGGGCTAACATCAATAAAAATAAAAACAAAGAAGACAATATAAAAATCAATGAAACAAACAGTTTGTTCTTTGAGAAAATCAACAAGATAGACAACCCCTTGTCCAAACTAACTAAAGGCAGAGATAGAATATCCAAATTAACAATATCAGAAATGAAAAGGGGACATCAAAACAGACACTGTGGAAATTCAAAGAATCATTAGGCCACACTTAAAACACCTGTAAGATGTATAACTGGAAAAGATTTTCTCCCACTCTATGGACTCACTTTTCATTGCTGGATTCTCTTCTTTAATGTATAGAAGCCTTTTATTTCTATGATGCCCTACATGTCAATTTTTCCTTATTTCCTTTGAAAATGGAGTCCTGTTCAGAAGTCTTTTCTTACACTTGAATCATGTAAGACACTGCTTATTTTTCCTTCTAGTACTTTCAGCATTTCATATTTCATATTGATGTCCATGACCCATTTGTAGTCAGATTTCATGCAGGGTGATATAAATTGATCTAAGCTCATTCTTAAACATGTCAACATTCTGTTTTCCCAGAAGCACTCTTTGACTATGATGTCCTCTGCCTTCAACAAGCTTGTCAGTTTACAGAAGGCCCATTAATTAATTTTTGATCTCAGTGACTGTGATAGTAGTGTTCTATTTGGGATCTAAACAGAGAATCCAAGTGGCCAAGATACATTTAAATAAATGTTCAACATCCTTAGCCATCAGTGAAATGCAAATCAAAATGATTCTGAGATTCCATCTTACACCTATCAGAATGACTAAGATCAATACACAAGTGACAGCAAATGCTGGTGAGGATGTAGAGTAAGGTACCATTCCTCCACTGCTGGTGAGACTCTACACTTGTACAGTCCCTTGGACATCAATATGGCAGTTTCTCAGAAAGTTGGTTATTAATCTACCCCAATACCTAGCTATACTGCTTTAGGGAATACACCCAAAGGATTCTCAATCATATCACAAGGACACTTGCTCAAGTGTCTTTATAGCAGCATTATTCATAATAGCCCAAACCAGGAAACAACCTAGATGATCCTCAACAAAATAATAAAGCAGAAAATATTGCACATTTACACAATGGAGTGTTACTCAGCTATTAAAAACAATAATATCAGGATATTTTAATAAAAATTTTATTCATTTTACATATCAACCACAGTTCCCCTCCTGCCCCTACTCCTGCTCTCCCTCACCTCTTTCCCAAACCACTACCACATCCACCTCCAAAAGGGTAAGACCTCCCATGAGGAGTCAACAAAGCCTGGCATATTTAGTGGAGGCATGAACAAGCCCTTCCTGCCTGCATGAAAGCTGAGCAAGGCATTCCAACATAGAGAATGGGCTCTAAAAAGACAGCTCATGCATGAGGGATAGATCCTGGGACCACTGCCAGGGGACCCTCAAATGCATCAAGCTACACAACTGTCATTCATATGCAGAAGGTCTAGTTCAGTCTCATGCAGACTCTCCAGCTGTTGTTCTAGAGTCCATGAGTTACTACGAGCTTGGGTAAGCTGTCACTGTGGATTTCCCCATCATGATCTTGACCCCTCTTGCTCATATAATCCCTCCCCTCTCTCTTCAACTGTACTTCCAGAGCTCTGCCTGGTTATTGGCTGTAGATCTCTACATCAGCTTCCATAATTTACTGGATGAAGGTTCTATGATGACAGTTAGGGTATTCACCAATCTGATTACAAGGGAAGGCCAGTTCAAGCATGCTCTACCCTATTTCTTGGAGTCTTAGCTGGGGTCACCCATGTTTATTCCTGGGAATTTCCCTAGCACCAGTTTTATCCCTAACCCCATAATAGCCCCCTCTATCAAGATAACTCTTTCATTGCTCTACCACTCTGTTCCTCTCCCAACTCTACTACCCTGTTCCTTCCTGTTCTAATACCCCATAACCTCTGTTCTACCACCACCTGCTTCCTGTTTACCCAGGAGATATCATCTATTTCCCCTTCCCAGTGTCATCCATATATGTCCCACTTAGGGTCCTCTTTCTAACCTAGCTTCTCTGGTATTAGGAATTATAGCCTGGTTGTCCTTGGTTTACATCTAGTATCTACTTACAAGTGAGTACATACCACGTTTGTCTTTCTGGGTCAGGGTTACCTCACTCACGTGATTTGTTCTAGTTCTATCAGTTTGTCTGAAAATTTCATGATGTCATTGTTTTTTACAGCTGAGTAATACTCCATTGTGTAAATGTGCCACATTTTTTTTTATCCATTCTTAGGTTGAGAGACATCTAGATTATTTCCAGGTTCTGGCTATTATGAACAATGCTGCTATGAACATAGTTGGGTAGGTGTCCTTGTGATATGATTGAGCATGCTTTGGGTATATGCCCAAGAGTGGTAATGCTTGTTCTTGAGGTGGATTGATTCCCAATTTTCTGAAAAAATCATCATACTGATTTTCAAAGTGGCTGTATAAGTTTTCACTCTGACTAGCAGTGGAGGAGTGTTCCCCTTGAAAGACCCCCACTCCATTATGAGGACATGGGGCATTGGGCCGATGAAATGCCCCCCCCCGTCCCAATAACTTAGCCTAAGAAACGCCATTCTGAAGGAATCAGAAAAACAGGAGTTCACAGCTGTGGCTGGCTGGCCATCCGGCCTTGGGAGAGAGATAACTGTGGTCAGCGGCCTTGGGAGAAAAACAGTTGAGTCAAATCAGGATATTTTATGGCTGGCCCCCTGGCCTTGAGGAATAAGCAGCTGGGCTGGAAAAACACCCACTATACCCTGGGCAAGGCCAAGCCAGCCACACATCAAACTTCTGATAATTAAAGAATACGACCCCAAGTTCACCCTGGCCTTCTTTGAAACAACCAATAGGGACCCTGTAACTATGCTTCTCACTTCTGTAACCATGCCTCTGCCCCTGGGATCCCATAAAAAGTCCCCCTTGCCCTAGGAAGGTGCGCAAGTCCTCCGAGAGACTTAGCCCCAGGTACCTGTGCATCTAATAAACCCTCTTGCTGTTTGCATCTGATCGGTGGTTTCGGTGTGTTCCTTGGGTTTGGGGTCTCTCCTGAAGGAAGATCTCCCCTGGGGGTCTTTCATTTGGTGGCCCATACGGGGACTGAGAACCCTCCCTGGGACCACCAACCCACCGTCAGGAGGTAAGCCGGCCGGCCTCGGTATATGTCATCCCTGTCCTGTCTGAGTGTTGTCTGAGTGTTGTTTGTTTGTCTGCGCGCCTGATAATCTGTCTGTGGCGGTGGGGCTGAAGGAGCTGACGGGCTCGGACTTCACCACCGTGACCCTGGAAGATGTTCCACGGGTGTCTGAAGTCCCCTCTGGGGCACGGTCTGAAGTCCCCTCTGTGGCACGGTTTTTCTGAAGTCCCCTCTGGGACACGGTTTTTCGGGAGAAGAGGGATCCGGACCCCTGCAGGGAACCCCCGCCAGGTGCGGGAGTTTCTAGGTACTGCCGGCTACTGCTGCCTCTGGATCCCGGGTTTTGCTGAGATGGCTGCCCCTCTGTATCCTCTCACCAAGCCTGGGACCGTGTTCCACTGGGGAGAGGAGCAACAACAGGCCTTTCAACGAATTAAGAGAACCTTACTTGAGTCACCAGCTCTTGGCCTACCAGATCTGACTAAGTCCTTTGAACTGTTCGTGGACGAGAACTCAGGCTTTGCAAAAGGAGTGCTGGTACAGAGACTGGGGCCATGGAAGAGACCTGTAGCTTATCTATCCAAGAAGTTAGACCCGGTAGCTGCAGGATGGCCCCCCTGTCTGCGCATGGTAGCTGCCATTGCTGTTTTGCTCAAGGATGCAGGGAAACTGACTTTGGGACAGCCATTAACTGTGTTATCCTCCCATGCGGTGGAAGCTCTGGTCCGGCAGCCCTGAGATAGATGGCTCTCAAATTCCAGGATGACCCACTACCAGGCTCTGTTGTTAGACACAGACTGAGTGGTGTTCGGACCAGTTGTCTCCCTCAACCCCGCAACCCTGCTGCCCTTGCCAGACCCATCCGAGGAGCACAATTGCCTCCAGATTCTGGCGGAGGCCCATGGCACCCACTCTGACCTAACAGATCAACCGCTGTCGAACCCAGATTTTATCTGGTTCACGGATGGGAGCAGCTTCCTCCAAGACGGAGAATGGAGGGCCGGAGCAGCCGTTACCACCGAGTCCGAGGTAGTTTGGGCCTCACCGCTGCCGCCTGGAACATCGGCCCAAAGAGCAGAGCTGATCGCGCTGACCCAGGCCCTCCAGATGGCGGAAGGTAAGAGACTCATGGTTTATACCGACAGCAGATATGCCTTCACCACTGCTCATGTACATGGAGAAATCTACAGAAGAAGAGGCCTCTTGACCTCGGAGGGTAAGAAAATTAAAACCAAAAAAGAAATTTTAGACCTCTTAAAGGCATTGTTCCTCCCACATCAGCTCAGCATTATACATTGTCCCGGGCACCAAAAGGATGACTCTGTCGTAGCACGGGGAAATCGGCTGGCTGATCTGACAGCCCGGACAGTCGCCTTACAATCCCCTAGGGGCGACCAGCTGTTGGTCTTGCAGGAACAACAGCCAAGCAGAGACCCCATGTCCTACAGCCCGGAGGACCAGGAACTAGCAAAGAAAATGGGGGCAGAATGGAGCCCCGAGTGACAAGCTTATATAATGGATAACAAATTAGTTATGCCAACCTCCCACACCAAATACATGCTCAAGTTTCTCCACGCGCTAACCCATTTGAGCAAAAACAAGATGAGGGCCCTTCTGGCTGATGAGGCTTCGGACACTGTATTATTGAATCAGGAACAGGTCCTCCAACAGGTGACTTCCAGCTGCCCTGCTTGTGCCCAGGTTAATCCAGGAAAAGCCCATCTGAGCAGAGGGAGCCTCCTGCGAGGTCACCACCCCGCAGTCCATTGGGAACTTGACTTCACCGAGGTAAAACCCGGACTGTATGGATATAAATACCTTCTGATTTTTGTAGACACATTTTCAGGGTGGATAGAGATCTTCCCTACCAAGAAGGAGACCGCTAACGTGGTAACCAAGAAGCTCCTGGAGGAAATTTTTTCCAGGTATGGAATGCCCCAGATATTGGGGTCAGACAATGGGCCCGCCTTCATCTCCCAGGTAAGTCAGAAGGTGGCCAGGCTACTGGGGATTGATTGAAAACTTCATTGTGCATACCGCCCCCAGAGCTCAGGACAGGTAGAATGTGCAAATAGAACCATTAAGGAGACTTTAACCAAATTAACGCTTGCAACTGGCACTAGAGATTGGGTGCTCCTACTCCCCCTAGCCCTTTACGGAGCCCAGAATACTCCTGGGCCTCATGGCCTAACCCCATTCGAGATTATGTATGGGGCTTCCCCACCAATTGTAAATTTCCTTCACCCTGATATCTCCTCTTTTGCCACTAGCCCTACCCTAGAGGCGCACCTCCAAGCCCTCCAACTGGTACAAAAGACGATGTGGAAACCCCTGGCAGACGCCTACCAGGAGCAACTGAATCGCCCGGTGGTGCCTCACCCATTCAAGATTGGGGACTCTGTCTGGGTCCGACGCCATCAATCCAAGAACCTAGAGCCAAGGTGGAAAGGACCATACACCGTCCTGTTAACTACTCCCACCACACTCAAGGTTAATGGGATATCGGCTTGGGTCCACGCGTCGCATGTGAAGGCTGCCAAGGAACCCGACGAAGCTGAGAGCACCGAGACATCAACATGGAAAGTTCAATGCTCTCCAAACCCACTAAAGATAAGACTCACCCAGGGGTCCCCTTGATCCCCCTAATAGTCCTCCTCCTGACATTAGGAGGGGCATCACCAGAGAGCCCCCACCTGGTTAAGAAAGTTACCTGGCAGGTCATTTCCCAAACTGGGGATGTAGTCTGGTCCACGACTGCTCAACATGCTCCTAACACATGGTGGCCCTTCTTGACTCCCAAGATATGCGACCTAGTTGCTAGGCTGGATACCTGGGATATCCCCGAGTACACCCACACCAATAGGCCCTCTGTCCTAAATGCAGACCACAACAATGTTATGTCTCAAAAGAAACGGGCCATACAGACTGGGGTTACATCCCAAGGACAACATATAGCCGACTCACCTGGCTGCCGAACGCGGTCAGCCTATAAGAAGCTGCAGCAGACCCAGCTGTATGTATGCCCTAGGGACGGAAGGGACTGGGATACGACTTACAAATGTGGGGGACTAGAATCTTTTTTTTGTGCAAAATGGGGATGTGAAACGACCGGGGACGCGTACTGGGAGCCTAGCTCCAGTTGGGATCTTATCAAGGTGGGACGAAGTCAGAAGGGAGAAGATTCACTAAACATTTCCTTCACCCCGAAGGGCACAAAGTTCTCTTCATGGACCGATGGATGGTCTTGGGGAGTCAGGTTCTATATGACGGGAACAGACAGGGGATTCACCTTCCAAGTAAAACAAAAGATAGAATCAGTTAACATTCCTGTGGGCCCCAACCCTGTTCTCCCAGAACAGAAGTCACCTTCACAACCTGAAAGAGCCCCAGCCCAGCTCCCCCACCAATCTATTACATTGTCCCCTACAGCCAGCATGGCCACCACTGCTTCCTTTGTAAGGCCAGGCACTGGAGATAGACTCCTGAAATTAATCCAAGGGGCGTATCTAACCCTCAACCTCACTGCCCCAAACAAAACCAGAAGTTGCTGGCTTTGTCTAATTTCAAGTCCCCCTTATTACGAAGGGATTGCTGTTATGGGGAATTTTACTAACCAGACTTCCCCTTCTACAAGCTGCCACACTGCCCCCCGGCACAAGCTGACTCTCTCCGAAGTCTCCGGACGAGGGCTCTGCTTAGGAGCCATTCCACCATCCCACCAAGGTCTTTGCAATTCCACCCAGGCCCTTCCATCAGGGGCTTATTATCTTACAGCCCCTAAAGGAACATTTTGGGCATGTAGCACGGGACTCACTCCCTGCGTCTCCACTACAGTGCTGAACCTGACCTCTGACTATTCTATATTAATAGAATTATGGCCCAAAGTTACTTATCATGAACAGAAATCTTACAAAATGCATAGAAACTGAACAATTCTCTGCTGAATTATCACTGAGTCAAGGAACAATAAAGGTTGAAATTAAAGACTTCCTAGAACTCAATAAAAATGAATGCACAACATACCCAAAGTTGTGGGACACAATGAAAGTAGTACTAGGAGAAAAGTTCATAGCGCTAAGTACCTTCATAAAGGAATTATGTAGTTCTCATAGTAGTGACTTAACCGCTCACCTGAAAGCTCTAAAATGAAAAGAAGCAAACATACCCAAGATGATTAGATCACAGTAAAATAGAAATAAAGTAAACAATATAAAAATAGCAATGAAACAATAAGTTGGTTCTTTGAGAAAATCAAACTAACAAACCTACAGCTTCCTTCTTCTGTGTCATGTCCAACAAGTCTCCTCACATTGAAATGTTCCTCCCTTCTAATTCCTGTGCATCTTTCTATCCATCCTCTTCATTCCCTCTTACTCTATATTGTTTTTTCCTATGGTTAGTTCCTGTGACATGATGGCTTGCTCTGCCTCTTGAACTATGGCTGACTTTATCCAATCCTGTTTACAGTTTTTGAGAAGAAAACACTTGGATTAAAATGCAGTCTAGGACTGAGCGACACCACAGTCAGAAACAGGTTTTTTTTCTAGTAAATAATGCAAATATTTTTTTCAGCCAGGTGTTGTAAATTGAAAGTAGTCATTACAGCAAGGCATTTCTAAATTATCTGTCCTAGAGTGAGCTGCAGATGTGGTCTGATTAAGGCTGTGGAAACATGGCCTAAAGTTTCAGAACACTGCCAAATTATTTTTGTGAAGCCATGGTCACCCTGACACCCAAACCAGAGAAAGACTCAACAAAGACAGAGGATTACCCAATAATTTCACTCATGGACATTAATGGGTAAAAACTCAATAAAATACTCACAAATCAAATCTAAGAACACACCAAAAAGATCATCTACCAAGATGAAGTAGGCTTCATTACAGTGATGAACCGATGGTTCAACATACAAAAACCTGTCCATTTAATCCACCATGTAAGCAAACTGAAAGAAAATCCCCACAAGATCATCTTATTAGATGCTGAAAATGCCTTTAAAAAATCCAGCACCCCTTCATATTAACAAACTTGAAAAGATCAGGATAAAAAGAATGTACCTAAACATAGTAAAAGCAATGTACAACAAGCATACAACCAGCATCAAATTAAATGGAGAGAAACTCAAAGCAATTCCATTAAAATCAGAAACAATAAAGTTTGTCCAATCTCTACATATCTATTCAATATAGTACACAAAATTTTAGTTAAGGCAACAAAAGGAGATCAAGGGGATACATTTTGGAAATATGGAAGTCAAAGTATCCCTATTTGCAGGTGACATGATAGTATGCATAACCCACCCCAAAATTCTAACAGGGAATACCTATAGCTAATAAAAAAAACTTCTGCAATGTTGCTGGATACAAGATTAACTCAAAAGAAATCAGTAGCCCCCATATACAAATGACTAATAGGCTGATAAAGAAATCAGGGAAACAACACCCTTCACAGTAGCCACAAATTATATGAAATATCTTGAGGCACCTCTAACCAAGAGACTGAAAGACCTATGTAAGAAGAAATTGTCTTTGCAGAAAGAAATTGAAGAAGATAGCATAAGATGGAAAGATGACTCATGCTCATGGATCAGTAAAATTGATATAGTAAAAATGGCCATCTTACCAAAGGGATTAATAGATTCAATGTAATGCCCGTAAAATTCCAACATAATTCCTTTAGACCTAGAATAAACTCTACTCAACTTCATATGGATAAGCAAAAAACCATGATGGCTAAAACAATACTGTACAACAAAAGAACATCTAGAGGCATCACCACCCCTGATCTCAAGCTCTACTACAGAATTATAGTATTAAAAACAGAATGGCATTGGCAAAAAATGCAGACACATGGATCAATAGAATTGATTCAAATACTCAGACATAAATTCACACACCTGTGAATACTTGGTTTTTGACAAAGAAGTCAAAAGTACAGAATAGAAAAAAGAGCATCTTCAACAAATGCTGCTGGATAACTGGATGTTGACATGCAGAAGAATCCAAATAGGTCCATGCCTATAACCCTGCACAAAACTCAAGTTCAAGAGGACCACAGAACTCAACATAAATCCACTTATACTGAACTTGATAGAAGAGATGATGGGAAATAACCTTGAACACAATGGCACATGGGAAACCTACCTGAATAGCATAATAACGCCACAGACACTGAAATTTACAATTAATAAATGTGACCTCAAAAAACTGAAAAGCTTGTCAACAGGACAAAACAGATGCCTACAGAATGGGAAGAGATCTTCACCACCCACATATCTGACAAAGGGCTTATCTCCAAA
Organism: Peromyscus leucopus; assembly: GCF_004664715.2. NCBI lineage: Eukaryota > Metazoa > Chordata > Mammalia > Rodentia > Cricetidae > Peromyscus > Peromyscus leucopus. The sequence goes on along the minus strand of NC_051063.1, from coordinate 174,585,346 downwards.
ATATATGAAGAACTGAAGAAACTATATATCAAAACAACAAATAATTCAATTAAAAATGTGGTACAGATATAAACAGAGAACTTAAATGGCCAAGATACATTTAAAGAAATGTTCAACATCCTTAGCGACCAGTGAAACACAAATCAAAATTATTCTGACCTTCCATCTTACACCTGTCAGAATGGCTAAGATCAATACACAAGTGACAGCAAATTCTGGGGAGGATGTAGAGCAAGGGAAACACTCCTCCACTTCCAGTGAGAGTGCAAACTTGTACAGCCCCTCTGGAAATCAATATGGCAGTTTCTCAGAAAATTGGGAGTGAGTCCTCAAGACCCAGCTATACAACTGTTGGGAATATACCCAAAGGATGCTAAATCATATCACAAGGACACTTGCTCTAGTATGTTTATAGCAGCATTATTCATAATAACCAGAAACAGGAAACAAACCTAGCTGCTCCTCAACCAAAGAATGAAAAAAGAAAATATGGCACACTTACACAATGGAGTATTACTCAGATGTTAAAAACAATGACATCAAGAAATTTAAGGCAAGTGGATAGAATTAGAAAAAATCATCCCGAGTTCAGTAACCCATACCCAGAAGACAAACATGGAATGTACTCACTCATAACTTGATAGTACCTGTAAAGGATAACCATACTACAGACTAGACTCAGAGAGGCTAGGTAACTAGGAGAGCCCAAAGGTGGATGCATGGATTTTCATAGGAAGGAGAAATAAGTAATGTCTGTCCTGGGTACACTGGGAGCAGTTGGGGTTGGAACATGAAGGATTTGGTTTGAGGATGGATGAAGGAGGAGATTACTGAAAGAGATGTCTTGATATGGGGGGCATTTTTGGATCATGTAGAAACCTGGTGCTAGGGAAACTACAATGCATCAATAAAGATGACCCCAGCTAAAACTCCTAACAATGATGGATAGGTAGGCTGAATGGGCCATCTCCAGTGATCAGATTAGGGACTACCCCAACTTTCATGAGAGAGCTTTCATACAGTAACTGATTAAAACAGATACAGAGATCCACAGGCAAGTACTGGACTGAGCTCAGGGAATCCTATTGAAAAGAGAAAACAAGAATTGTAGGAGCCAGTGGAGTCAAGGTCATTATGAACGAACCCACAGAACCAACTAACTTCTGCTCATAGGAGCTCATATAGCCTGGACTGACAACCAGGGAGCCTGCGTGGGGCCAAACTAGGCCCTCTATATATGTAAGACAATTGTGTGGCTTGGTCTACTTATAGGACTGCTATCAGTGGGAGGAGGACCTGCCCCTATTGCTTTGGTGGCTTTTGGGATACTATACCTCATACTGGGTGCCCTTGACCTTAATATAAGGGGTGGAGCTTAGCCCTACCTCAGCTTGATATGCCATACTGTGTTGACACCCATGGGAACCTGGCCTCTTTCTGAAGAGAAACAGAGGAGGTGTGGATGGGGAGGCCTGAGTGAAGGTGTAGGGAGGGATTGGAAGAAGAGGAAGGAGGATTGGGATGTAAAATAAATGAATAAACTAAAAAAAAATCTGTCCTACTCAAAAACAGATTAATGCTATGTGATAGCAAAACCGAAAGGAGAACTCAAAATTTGTCTTATTAATTCTGAAAGAATTTGTAAAGTTATCATATCATATATCATATCCAAAGGGCATATCATGTATCATATCTAAAGGGCATATTGAAATCTAGCAGTAATCTCAGATATTTCTGACATTTCTACAATATCCTACATTATTCTCAGGCAAATGTATGTGAAACTAAAAGTTAGGCACTGGAGTAGTTGAGTCAATTTTAAGCACTACATATTTGCATTGAATTGACACATAAATATAGATGTTAAGCACTTTATTTAAATACTATGTGAAGTGTTTACCTGTCAAACATCCCAGTGCTGAATAGCATTGTTCATTTTCAGCTATTTAAATCCCCCATGGGTATGCTTTAGGGCAGCATACTAGGAGCAAAAACTGTATTCAACTCTCTAAAAAGATATGGATTGAAAAGCACCACTGTAATTCCCATAATAATATCTCCTGTAAACACAGAGAAAGGCCCATTAAATCCACACCAGTTCAGAGAGAAAATGCACTTAATACTACCAAGTAGAAGGTTGTCAAAACATTAATCTAACACATTGAGCCCTCCTCCCATAAGAATACATTGTATGAAGTCTCCTTGCAATGTAACACTTTCAACCAATGGGGGAAAACAGCTTTGTACACAGCACACATTTCTAAGAGTTAAATTCCCCCATCATTTCTTGATTTTTTTCAAGGGAACCTAATACAAGGACTTTTGTGCCAAGACTTCCTACATGATATTTCTCTTTCTGAAGAAATTGCTAGTAGCCTGCTTCTCTGGCAGAAAATACACCACAGTATCTATTCTCAAGTTCACTTAAATCACCCATAACTTCAGTGGCTAGACAATCAAGAGTTCTTCTACATTTTTTTTTGTTTCAAAAGGTTGCCATTTACTAAAATTTCTGTGTGTGTGCACATGCACATGGGTGGGTGTACTAGCCCATGTGTTTGTTCAGGTGTGGGGGCTACATGATGCAACATGTCTTTCTCAATTGTTCTTTTCCTAATATTTTGACACAGGCTTTCTCAGAGAACTTGATGCAACCTGTTTCTGCTAGAATTATATGCCATTAGGGTCCTGTGTTCTAAAACATGACTACATTAACATAATATCCATTTATTAAAAAATAATCATTTATCTAAAAAGAAGATATATTCCAGAAAAGCCACCATTAGGTATATACAGGAGCCCTCAGATTCCATAGATATAACTTATTTGGATGATATATATGAATTTTTCATTAAAATTTGGTAGTACCTCAAATAAATGCTGAAATGTCACAAGGCAGCCATTAGTTTGTTTCTACAAAGCTAATTGTGTATTCTGTAATGCAGATCTAAAACAGAAATTACATAATTTGCAATATTCACATTATTAATCCTGAGCACATAGACTAAAATGCTATTAACTGTAAAAATAAATAAATAAATACATGTGTAATCATAATGATAAGAGTAATAATAACTGCAGAAGAGACATGAATTGGAAAGAGAGTGAAAGGCATGGGAAGAAGTAGAGGGCAAGACTAAGGAATGAAAATGGTGTAAATACAATAAGCATATAGACAATTCTAAAAGAATCAAAGCTTTAAAAAGAAGTGAAATGAGAAAGTCCTAGGGGGAGTGAGAAAACATGATTTTTTTTTTCATGAGACCGATCATGGAGGGAGGACAAGAAGCCTCTACTGAGAGCTCTCTGTTTCTGAGAAACATCATTGAACATTCATTCCCAGTTTCTGGCACAAAGGAAAGGTCTGGTCTTCTCTAATCTTATAGAGACAGAGGCAAGTGTCACACCATGTGTTTACTTCAGTGTAGTGTATATAACAAGGATCATGGAGTAGTCAGTCATTGTAAACTGAGAGTAGTCAGGTCACAGCACAGACAGCTCCCACACTCTCTGTCCTAGAGTGAGCTGCAGGAGATGTGGCCAGACTAAGGCTGTGGTAACCTGGGCTAAAGCTGCAAACCTGTGTCCTAACACAAAGTTGTAGAGACCATGCCTTGACAGTAGATGGGAACTCAGAGTATGACTGGAGTCTTCTAAGATAGGAGCTTAAGAGGGGACTAAGGGTTTGTTCTTGGATCCCAAGAGAGAGAGGAGAGGGACAAAGTTTCAGAAGCAGAAAGCCATTGCTGAACTGGAAAGAGTAAGGAGAGTAAGGACAAGATTGTTTTCTACTCAAAGTTTATTATCATTGACCACTGTTTTATGAAGACTGATGTTCCATACTGTGTCAGGGTCACCTTCTAAATGAAATTCAGAGAAGGGTGGGCCACCAACATGGCTCAGTGTGCAAAGACACTTGCTGCCAAGGCCATCATGCTGATTTCCATGTACAGATCCTAGTTGGTGGAAAGAGAGAAAAATCTCCCTCATGTCATCTAACCTGCATATATGTGCAGCAGCATTTTCTCACACATACACTGATGTATAAATGAGTAAACACACATATTCTCTCTCTGTCATATGAGTATCTAAAATGCATAAGTAATTAAATTAAAAGTCAAAATGTGGCATTAGTCTATTTTCTATTCTACCAACATGAGATTCCTTAAAAATCTATGCCCTTGTATCATCATTCATTCATCAGTTCATTCATCCACAGGTGTCTGAGCCTTGTCTAGGTACTGCAACATCCCTAAACAGCATGGGCATTCTGTCTTCCCAAAGCCCTAGTTGCAATGGACCAGAAGGCAAGCAGGCATCTAGAAGGTGAATTCAGGGTTTTCCTGGAAGTTCAAAGGGAAAAATGAAGAGAATGAGAAAGCAGGGCTAGAGATAAGACCTAGTGTTTCATAACATAGGACACAAGAGACCCACCATTTCTGAGTACTCAGGACCTGCATCTGCCTATGATTCATCTTCTGCCTGTTTCTCTAAGGACAAGAAGTGAGGGTGGATGTAGGAAAGACCAACATTGGTTGAAAGAGGGTCAGAGGTCCCACAGAGGACCTGAGTTTAGCTCCTAGGCCCGATGTGAAGAGGCTTCACAAAGTTAACTAAATCCAGGCCCAGGGGACTCGATACAGTCCTTGGGCATCCACTCCTCAACTGGGCATCTTCTTTTGAATCTCAGCATGGAAAGCCCAGCTGATCCAGTACCCAGGAACTCAACCAACTGTTCTGCTGGGCTTATGATACTTTACTGGAAAGACAGGAAGCCCAAGGGGAGGGACAGAGGACATAGGTCCTCCTGATGACTGCATGTCCTCAGGGATTAAGTCTAATGAATTCTCTCCTGCAGGCAAGAAGTAACAGATGGTGCTGACCTGGACAGCTGTCCTTCCCCAGTGTAAGGGCCTTGTTCACATTTGTGGCTACCTTATTTAGATGGAAACATCCATTCACCATGTGTGCTATCACTAGGAAACTGAGATACAGAAATCCCAGTATGTACATCTGCCTCACACAGACCATGACTGATAGACTATCTATGCACAACCATGTATCCAGTTTCTTTTCCATGAAGGTCTTCTCCAGTGTCTGTGGAGTGGGAGAAACTAGTTTTCAGAGATGTTAATCTTAGTCATCAGCAGCTTGAGTCTGTTCCAGGAAGTGAAAACAAATGGACAGATCAATTTGACTTTAGATCTAAGCTACCTACCTCTGCAGAATTCTTGCAAAATTTCAGGGCTTCCAAGCTCACCTACTAAACAGAAAATCACTTGTTTTCTGGCATGCCACTGTCCTTTACTCCAAAAAGGCAAAGGGCATGGTTTTGATTTCACCCTTCCAATAGATAATGCATCTAACACAGGGTTCTCTTTGGTTAGGAAGTCACTTATTGAAAACAACATAACATCTGTCTGTTATTATACCTCATTGTAATTTTCAGAGAAATAATGCTTTCAGAGATTGGCCTTTAATCCTGGGTGTAATAACAATGGTCTTATATGGAGAAAGAGCCCTAAATTTCTAGGAAGCTAAATAGAAAGTCTTATTCTGTCATATTTGTAGGACTTCCTTAAACATCACTGCCTTGGAGGGCACTAGCCCAGGTTCAGCACTGGACATTAGTACAGCACTAGAGGGACCACAGCACTCTTTGGTACAAGGCAGGTAGTGGGTCACTGAGGTCCAGAGGTGACATTGAACATCTGACTCTAGATTCCAGGTCTGCATTATCAAATTCTGCAGCTCAGCTCACACATGACAAAGACAGTTTCTCCCATAAAACACAAGAGACCCACCATTTCTGAGTACTCAGGACCTGCATCTGCCTATGATTCATCTTCTGCCTGTTTCTCTAAGGACAAGAAGTGAGGGTGGATGTAGGAAAGACCAACACTGGTTGAAAGAGGGTCAGAGGTCCCACAGCAGGCCATCTTCCCTTTTGTATGCACAGCACTGCTCCCCAAGGCCACCATCACAAGGGAATATTCTAATCCAAAGGAGGTTGAATACCGTAGCCTTAAAGCCTGTACATGAGTGTCAGAATACAACATACCTGTGAAGGATAAATGGTCAAAGCCTCTCAGAAGGTGATAGCCTGAAACTGTCAGAGGGCAATTGGACTCTCACTTATTCAGTGTCACAACTGACACAGGATCCTATGAGTGTGTAATCTGGAAATGAGTGACTGCCACACAAAGTGACACACTCATCCTGAATTTTACTTGTGAAAAATTTCTGTTTCCTCATGGATATCACTGCCTACATACAGAGAGCTAGATCTGGGATACTCAGCCACTCATAGGTATTGACACAGATCCACCTCATAGATACCTAGAGTGGCCAGGGAATCCTATTCTAGCCAAAGCACATGCACCTAAGGCCAGTACTGAGCTAGAATGGGCTGGGAGTGTTTCTCCTTCCTAGACAGTTTCAGGGTGAAGACAGAGGAAGTCTTAGAATCTGGCTTATTGCACACATGGCAGTCCAGTGGGATTTTTTTTTGTGTTTTGCCAATGATGGATCATGGCTTCTGTAAGTTACATCAGTACTCTTCTACTAATCTGCACTCCAGCTGTTGTTGGGACCTGCTCAACTGAGGTAATGGAACAGATACTAGAGACTTCTATACACCAGGATTTTCTTATTTCCTTGCAGGCATCACATGTGGATTTATTTGGTATGCTCACTATTGTTCAGGTGATCTGATTATATCCATTTGTATCCAGGGTCAAACCCCAACCTCTTTGGCAAAGCTGCCTCTCACCCACCTGCACAGTACTCTGGGCCAATCAATAGAGAGCCCCAGATATCCAGCCAAATTTTCTTTATCACAAAAATCATTAATAATACTTGAAAATCAAATATCTTCCTTGAGTAGAACTCAGCCATTGACATCACTAGGACCAGAAGTAAAGAAAAATATCAGGTCTTGGGAAGTAGGTCCCTGAAACGACAGCATCGAGCTTTGGGTGAAGCCTTGGTTTTATGGAGAGATACATAAATTAATTCCCAGCCTGTATCATGGGCACAAACAAATCCCAATCCTCTTATGATATTCTACCTATGATTCTTCCTCCTCTCCTTGAATTTCTTATTTCTCTTGACTCACTTTTGACTGGTATTGAAATGTGAAGTGGGAGATTTTCCCAGGAGAGATGAACTTCTGAGGTAGAGAAACTTTACTTAAGGTCAAGTATATTTTTCTTTCTGTCACTAACTCATGCATTCTTGTCGCTGAATTTCTTATAAAGATCTCTATGACCAGAAGAAACACGTAGAACATTGAACCATGCTGATGTTCCTTTATTGCAAATGGTTCCATTTCCTGTCATGTCTCAGCTGTTAATTGGCTTCTGCTCTGATTCCAGTGAAGCCAGAAGAGGCAGGTGATGAATATGCCTGGGAGGCCTGTCCTGAGTCAGGATAAAACATGTTTTGATGATGCTGTTTCCTTAACTTTTCACTATGTCTGTTGTGGACATCACAGTGTCCCTGAGCTCAGATATGGGCAATGGGAAAAGTAACACTCAGGGCAGATGTTCTTGAACTGTAGCCTGGCTCTGAGTCGACACTAGCACATATGATGACCATGGCAAAGAGAGACATTCACTTGCTGAATGGGAAACTTCCTTTGGAATCTCCCTATGGAGGATGAAGACATAATAGTTTAAACAATGTCCTACTTAGCATTAACTGTCACCCAGGGACTGCCTAAAATCATAACAGGGGAAAAGAGAGTCTTGAGGCACGGGCCTTACTAGTCAGAAGATCAGGTGATTGACCCACCTGCCAGCTGAAATTCAACACTCCCTAGATTCTGTTCATAAAGACCCATCCCATGTAGCAAGCTGTTTCCGAGCATCAATCACACTGCTGTCAGGCCCTCTTTCTATTTGACTGACTTGTGCTCAGGCACAGGTCACATCAATCAGAAAAAGAGACGCAGATGACACCAGTGAAAAGTGACCCCCCTACTGCTGCAGCAAGTGCAAAGTTAACTGCCAGAAGATGAGCTACAAACCTTGACAGTGGCTCACTAACAGATCAGATAAAAAATGAAAAAATATTCTCTAATCAAAACACCTAAAAAGCTAACTGGTTTAGCTATCATAACACATAAGAAAATAGACTTAAAACCAAAATTAATCAAAAGAGATGGAGAAGGACATTTCATATCCATCAAATAACAAGGCCACCAAGATGATATCTCTATCTGAACATCTATGCCCCAAATATGAGTACTCACATTTATAAAAGCAACATTACTAAAGCTTAATTTATACTTTGAACCCCGTGTATTAGTAGTTGGAGACTTCAACACTTCAAATCTTAACAATGGACACATCATCCAGAGAGAAAAAAAGAGAGAAATCAAAAAACTAACAGACATGGCTAAAATGGACCTAACAGATATCTACAGATCAGTTCATCCCAACACAAAGAATATACCTTTGTCTCAGCACCTTATGGGACATTATCCAAAATTTGTCATATACTTGTTCACCAAAGCAAGTCTCAATAGATACAAGAAAATTGAAACAATCCCCCTATTTTTTATGAGATCCCCATGGATTAAAGCTGGACTTCAACAACAACAGAAACCACAGATAACCTATAAACTGATGGTAACTGAACAACTCTCTAAGGAATTACCATTGAGTCAAGCAAGAATTAAAGAAAGAAATTAAGAATTTGCTAGAATTCAATAAAGATGAACGCACAACATATCCAAAGTTGTGGGGAGCAACAAAAGTGGTGCTAGGGAAAAATTCCATAAGATTAAGCACTTTCATCAAGAAATCAGGGAGATCTCAAACTAGTGACTTAGCAGCACAGGTGAAAACTCTAGAACAAAAAGAAGAAAACACAATCAGGAGGAGTAGACAACAGCAGAAATTATTAAAACTGAGGGCTAAATCAATAATAAAAAAGCATAGATAATAATGCAACAGATCAATGAAACCAAGAGTTGGTTCTTTGAGAAATTCAACAAGAGAGACAAACCATTATCCCAAATAACTAAAAGGCATAGAGAGAATATCCAAATTAACAAAATCAGAAATGAAAAAGGGGACATAACAACAGACACTAACGAAATCCAAAGACTTACTAGGTCATACTTTAGAAAAACTGTTTTCCATGAAATTAGAAAATACAAAATAATTGATTTTTTTCAATAGATACCACTTGCCAAAGGTAAATCAAGATCAGATGAACAAACTAAATGGAGATGTAACCTCCAGGGAAATAGAAACAATCATTAAAAGTCTCCCAACCAACATAGCCAAGGAAGATGATTTTAGCACAGAATTCTACCTGTCTTTCAAAGAAGAGTTAATTCCAATACTCCTCAAATTGTTCCACAAAATAGAAACAGAAGTAATGTTTCCAAATTCTTTTTATGAGGCCACAGTCACCCTGATGCCAAATCACAAAAATCCTCAACAAAGAAAGAATATTACTCACCAATTTTATTAAGGAAACTAGATGTAAAAATACTCAATAAAAAGTCACACTCCATCCAAGGATACACCAAAAAGACCATCCACCATATTTTAGTGGGATTCATCCCAGAGAAGCTGGAATGATTCAATATATAAAAATCTGTCAATGCAAACTGAAAGAAAAAAATCCACAAGATTTTGTCATTTGATGCTGTCAAAGCCTTTGAAAAAAATCCAAAACTCTTACATGATAAGTGTCTTGGAGATATCAGGGATACAGGGCCTTATATCTAAAAATAATAAGGCAATATGCAGCAGACCAGTATGTGGTGATATTTCATTTGTGTTCTAATAAATAAAGCTTTCTTGGACATCAAAGGAAGAAGCTAAGCACTATATTAAACACAGAAGTCAGGCAATGGTAGCACATGTCTTTAATCCTAGCATTCAAGAGGCAGAGATTCATCTTAATCTCTGTGAGTTCAAGGCCACACTGGGAAAAGAGATGGGGTGGTGGCACACTCTTTTATTTCTCAATACTAGTTAACCATAGAGGTCTGGAAGTCTGTACAGACAGACAGGAAATGATAGAACTGGACAGAAAGAAGAATAGATGTAGCTGGACAGAGAGAAGAAGTGGGATGAAGGACAAAGAAAGGATATAGGTGTGAGTATACAGGAAGCATCTCTCTTTGGCTGAGGATTTCTAACAGTAAGAATGTGGCTGGCTACTTTCTGCTTCCCTGATCACTCAGTTTTACCCAAGTATCTGGCTACTCTTTTTTTTTATTAATAAGACCATTTAGCAATTTATCTTACAGTTGGTGCCCTAATGTTTGTTGCAGGAATTTATGAAAAAGCTGCTTGCCTGTGGTGTTGCAGGCCCCCAGCTCAGGCCCAAGCGGCACACAGCCAAAGTCTTCACCCCATGAGGACCGGAGTCTCTTTGGCTTCTTCTATCCTGGTGGGTTTGGGCTCTCTCAATTGATTCCAATCTCAGACTGCTACCACACTAGGTAGCCACTTTGAAATTCCCTCAGACTTCTACTGTTCTACACAGTAGGCAGACTTGGTGAGTCGAGTAAGATACTTTAAAGGGAGGAATTAGTTAAAAGAGAATTTTTCCCACATTAAAAAATGGGAAGCATTTTTACAATGGAGTGAATTTGGTCTCTGTTTGATAACACATTAGGTAGTCTGAAAATTGAACAATTAAATGTGAGGATAATCAATGAGGACTGGGTTTACATAACATCAATTATGAATATTATTTGTTTGATCATTTTTGTTTTAGCATTTAAAAAGTTGGTTAATTTGAGTGCCAAGATAAAAGTTTCAGAAAATATTGTTAAAACAAATTATAGATAAATTCAGATCCAGGTAGAACAATTTAAATGTGAACATGTCTTAGCATTGAATTACATAGTAACAGATAAACAGCCTAAGTATTGAAACAGCCAAATTTAATCTATCTGGTAACCTATAGGAATTGCCAAATGCTGAAGGCTGTGTATGAGCTAACTAGACTCCTGTGGAAATGTTATATTTGAAGAGATTTAAAGAAGCTATAGTCCCATATGGTATACATTCTCCATTTGTAAAGCAGATGTTAAACCTGTGGTCCACTAGTAATAAAATTATCCCTGAGGACTGGAAAGATTTGTTTACAGCTGTCCTAGAGGCTGACCCAAAGTTACAGTTGAGAACCTGGTGGAAAGAGGAGGTTAAGATTATAGAAGAATGATATAGGGCTAGAGGTATGGAAATTACCCAAGATCAACTTCTTGGAGAAAATGATTATGCTGGTATAAAAAGACAATCTTTATATGATGACCACACCCTAATTTTATGCTACATGGCAGCCATAAATAAGTGAAATAGAATTGATGAAGTAGAAAAGAAAACTGAGTCATTTACAAAAGTTATAAAAGTCCAAAAAGAACCCTTCATGGATTTCTTACAAAGACTGTTTTCAACAGTAAATAGAATGATATCAAATTCAGAAGCTAGGCAGACAATAATTGAATCTCTGGCTTTTGAAAATGCCAATACAGCATGCAAAAGGGTAATTAAGCCATTGAAGGCAAGATGAGCACCCTTTGAGGAATGGATCAGAAATATTATTAACATTGAATCTCATGACCATGATGATACTTGGATAGGAAAGATGATTTCCAGGGGCTTGAAGAAAAATAATAATGTCAGATGATTTAATTGCAGTAAGCAAGTTCACCTAAAAAGGGACTGTAAACAAGGCATTCCTACAAACAATATTTCTTCAAGCAACAATGACAACAGAATGCCCCTCCCTTCTGGATTATGTAGAAGGTGTCATAAAGGCAAACATTGGATTAATGAATGAATATCAACAAGGGACAGACAAGGTAATCATTTGCCTTTGCCGTAAGGAAAATCCATGAGGAGCCTCTAGAAGGCCCCCATGGCAAATTCAGTTTAGTCTTCTGCCTTCATAGAATAAATCCCTTCTCAGAGCAATTAAATAACCAAATGCCTATTGCAAAAAACCATAATGCCTGGTGTGATAGAACAGTTATAGCAGAACAGAAAATTCAGGAGAAGCCATAAAGCAAAAATTTTGGTGAACTATTAATGAATGAAGACCAAAATTAAAAATACAAATGAATGATGTTCACATAGAGGGTTTTGTAGACACAGGTGTAGACGTAACAATAATTGCACCAGAATCTTGGCATCCAAATTGGCCTCTTCAGGAGGTAAATGTTCAGCTGCTAGAGATTGGAACATTATCTCAAGTGAAACAGAGTGCAAGATGAGTTGAGTGTATAAGACCAGAAGGAAAGAGAGGGATATTAAAATCATATGTGGCTAATATAGTTATGAATTTGTGGAGATATGACCTATTAGAACAATGGAATATCCAGATTTACATTCTTCCAGCCTCAGAAACAAACCACAACCCAACATGGTTCTGAGAAAAAAATATTAGAAGGTATTATTGTAAAGAACACTCACTGATCATCCAGATTGTACAGTGGCACAGTGACTGCTGATCTTTCAAAGACACCAACAGCTGTACCTTTAAAATGGTTATCAGAGAAGCCTGTATGGGTTCAGTAATGGCCTTTAACAACAGATAAACTGAAAGCCTTGGAAAAGCTGGAAGAAGAGCAGTTAAATCCTCAGCACATTGAAGAATCAACTAGCATTTGGAATTCTCCTGTATTTGTTATTAAAAAGAAATCTCATAAGTGGAGAATGGTAACAGACCAAAGATCAATTAACAAGGTAATCCAGCCAATGGGCTGTCTACAATCTGGAATTTCTTCACCTTCTCTTTTACCTAAAGATGGCTTCTTATAGTTATCAATTTAAAAGGCTATTTCTTCTCATACCCTTACAAGAAAAAGATAGAAAAAGATTCACCTTCCTGATGCCTAATATAATAATTCTCAGATGGTTAAGAGAGAGAAATGGATGGTTCTCTCACAGGAAATGTTAAATAGCTCAACCCTGTGCCAATATTTTGTACAACAGCTGTTGGAAGAAATATGGAATCAATTTCCTAAATCTATAATTTATCATTACATAGATGATACTAGCTGATTCAAATGCAGATACCTTAGATAGAATGTTTGAAGAAGTAAAGAAAATTTTGCCTTGTTGGGGATTACAAATTGCTCCTGAAAAGATATAAAGAGGAGATTCTATTAATTATTTAGGATATAAAATAGGTCTACAAAAAAATTAGATCCCTAAAGGTGCAAATTATGAGAGATAGATTACGGACTCTTAATAACTTTCAAAGATTATTTGGAGACATTTCTCATCTACGAACTATTGCTGGGGTTAAAAAATGATGGACTGAGTAATTTGTTCAAAACCTTAGAAGGTGACAAGGTCTTAAATTGTCAAAAAGAATTGTCCCCTGAAGCTGAGAAGAAATTGCTCTTGGTAGAAAACAATGTACAGGAAGAACACATGGATTGTGTGAATCCAAAGGTCGAACACATTTTGGCTATTTTACCCTATAGGCATTCTCCTACAGGAATTTTAATGCATAGGGAAGATATTATATTGGAATGGATATTTCTACCAAATAAACAGAGTAAAAAAGTTAAAAACTTATTTGGGAAAAATCTCTGACTTGATTTTAAAAGGAAAATTGAGGCTTCATCAACTAGCAGGAATAGACCCAGCAGAAAGTGTCATACCTTTAACTAAGAAGAACATTGAAAAATTAAGGGCAGAAAGAAAGCCTTGGCAATAATCTTGCAGTAATTTTTGGGGAGAGATTAACAGCAAATATCCCAAAAGCAATAGAATTGAACTAATAAAGAGTGCTGATTGGATTTTGCTTTGCATTGTAAGGGAAACACCCATATCTGGAGCTTGTACATTTTGTACAGATGCAAACAAACACGGAAGGGCAGGTTACAATTTAGAAAATTTAAGTAAAGTGGTTCAAAAGTCTTTATAATTTGGTTCAAAAATCAGAATTGTATGCTATTATGTTGGCATTAATGGATTTCTTAGAACCTCTCAACATAGTAACTGACTCTCAGTATGCTGAAAGAGTGGTACTACATATTGAGACTGCAGAATTTATCCCTGATGAGACAGAATTAACTTCATTATTTATTCAGTTATGAGATACAATCAGGAATAGGAGAAGCCGATCCCATACAGGTCTGTCAGGCCCTCTAGCATAAGGTAATGATGAGATTGATAAATTATTGATAGAAAATGTGCTGGAGGCTTCTGAATTTCACAAAAAAAATCAGGTCAATAGTAAAAATTTAAAAAAGGATTTTTCTATAACCTGGCAACAAGCCAAGGAAATGTCCTATGTGTTCCTTTCACAATCAGACTCTATTACCAGCAGGATGTAAGCTAAAGGGTACTCAGAGGAATGAATGTATTTCACTTTGCAAAGTTTGTAAAACTGAAATATGTACACCATGGCATTGATACTCATTCAGGATTTCAATGGGCAACTGCTTTGAGTTCTAAAATAGCTTATTCTGTAATCATATTTGTTAGAAGTTATGGCCATCATGGGAATGCCTGCACAAATTAAAACTGACAATACTTCAGCATATGTCTCTGATAAAATGAAACAGTTTTTTGCTTATTACAATATAAAGCATATTATAGATATACTGCATAATCCTACAGGCCAAGCAGTTATAGAAAGATCAAATAGAACTCTAAAAGATTATGCTAAATAAAGAGCATAATCCCCCAGAAATAGATTACATAATGCTCTATAAAATTTGAATTTTATCAGTGCTAATGAGAAAGGAACTACAGCTGCAGAGACACATTAGATAATAGAAAAAACTACAGAATTAAATCAGCCTATATACTTTAAGGATGTGCTGACCTCAGAATGGAAACCAGGATATGTGTTAAATTGGGGATGAGATTTTGCTTTTTTTCTACAGGACAAGATAAGCTGTGGATATCATGAACATTGATAAAGGTTCAATTTGAACAAGAGAGACCTCTTAATTAGAGGAGGTGATAGTTCATCAACCAGCATTACCATCCAATTAAAATTAATTTATACCAGTAACAAATGTTTTTCATTTAATCATATATAACTTGACAATAAGGGAACCTTACCAAAGTTAGTCTTGAGGAAAGGTTTTTTGTTTTTGTCTTCCAGGAGAATGAAGGCTAAGGAATCTAAAGAACACTGGAAAAGAAAATACAGGATGCACATGTAGATCATATGGATCCAAAGCTTGATTGCATGTCAGTTATTTTACGCTCTAAGCATTCTCCTGCTTGAATTTTAATGTAGATGGAAGATATTATATTGGAATGTATATTTCTACCAAATAAACAGAGTAAAAAATTAAAAGCATTTGGGAAAGTTCTCTGAGTTGATTTTAAAAGGAAAAAAGAGACTTCATCAATTAGCAAGAATAGACACAGCAGAAATTTTAGTACCTTAAAATAGTGATGAAATTGGTAAATTTTGGGCTGAAAGTGAACCTTGGCAAAGAGCTTGCAGTAAAATTTTGGGAGAATACCAAAATGAGCTGATTGGATACTGCCTTACACTATATGGGAAACACATATATCTGGAGCCCCCACATTTTATACAGATGCAAACAAACAAGGGAAGGCAGGTTACAAATCAGAAAATTTAAGTAAAGTGGTTCAAAGTCCTTATAATTCAGTTCAAAAATCTGAATTATATGCTATTCTGATGGTATTAATTGATTTTTAAGAATCTCCCAACATAGTTACTGACTCTCAGTATGCTTAAAGAATGGTCTTACATATTAAAACTGCAGAATTTATCCCTGATGAGTCAGAATTAACTTTGTTATTTGATCAGTTATAAGATACAATCAGGAATAGGAATCATCCCTTATATATAATTCACATCTGATCTCATAAGGGTCTGCCAGGATCTCTAGCACAAAATAATGATAAGATTGATTAACTGTTGATAGGAAAAGCACTAGAGGTCTTGGAATTAAAAAAAAACAAAACATTGAGCCAATAGTAAGTTTTAAAAAAGGATTTTTCCATAACCTGGCAACAAGTCAAGGAAATTATAAGGAAATGTTCCACTTGTTCTTTTTACAATCAGACTACACTACCAGCAGGATGTAATCCAAAGGGTACTCAGAGGAATGAAATCTGGCAGATGGATGTGTTTCATTTTGCAGAATTTGGAAAATTGAAATATGTATACCACACCATTGATACCTACTCAGGATTTCAATGGACAACTGTTCTGAGTTCTCAAAAAGCTGATTCTGTAATCACACATTTCCTAGACGTTATGGCCATCATGGGTATACCTGTACAAATTTAAAATGACAATGCTCCAGCTAATGGCTCTGGTAAAATGAAATAATTTTTTGCTTATTACAATATAAAGCACATTACAGGTATACCACACAATCCTACAGGCCAAGCAGTCATAGAAAGATCAAATCGAATTCTAACAGAAAGGCGTAACAAAAACACCCAGAGATAAATTACATAATACTCTATTAACTTTGAATTTTCTCAGTGCCAATGAGAAAGGAACAATAGCTGCAGACAGACATTGGATAATAGAAAAAAACTATAGAATTAAATCAGCCTATACTTTAAGGATATGCTCAGAATGGAAACCAGGATATGTATTACATTAGGGATGAGATTTGCTTATGTTTCTACAGGAGGAGAAAAGATCCTCATATCATCAAAATGGATAATTGTTCAATTTGAGCAAGAGAGACCTCTTAATTAGAAGAGGTGATAGTTCATCAACCAGCATGACCATTCAATTTAAAGGAACTTATACCATTAACAATGTTTTCCATTTAATAAGATATAACTTGCCAGAAGGGAACCTCCTGGGTGTTAAACTGAGGGAAGGGTGTTTTTTTGTTTTTTTGTTTTTGTTTTTTTTTTCTCTTTCAGGAGAATGAAGGCTAAGGAATCTGAAGAACACTGGACAAATAAGACATTTGAAGGATAAAGGACAAATCATCTGGAAGAAATATCTCAAAAAAAAGTAAATTGGCCCATTGGTATATTACATATAAAATTTCATAATTCTTCCTAAATGTTTGTTTCTGCTTTTCTCTACAGACACATAACACGAATGATCTTTATGTAGTCCCAGTATAATTAAAAATTAAAGCTGGCTTTGGAGTTGGAGAATGGCTCTCTCTTTGTCTAAACCCAAGCATTCTTACTAAAAGAAAACGCAAAATCCCTGTGTCATGTCAGAAGAGCCATCTATTATGGGACAGAAGAAAACTAAAATTAAGGAACTATTCTATTGCCATTAATCTCATAATTCTTTGGTTCTATTTTGACTTTTTAAAGCTTTTCTTAAGGTATAAATTTTATATCAAAATTGGTAATATATATATATACATATATATAAAACTTTGTCAAGATATTAATAGTCATATAGAGTAATAACTAATTCTAGAAAAAAGGTTTAATCTAGCTGTGTGTTCATGTTTTTGTATTTGAGTCTCTATCAGTTTTCTGAAGAGAATCATGTTGATGCCTAACATCAAATTTAAGTCTCCAAAAAGATGATGGGACTCCACAAAGATGATTTCACACAGACTCTGATAATACCACTAAGCTGGCAAACATGACTCAAAAACTGACTTTGGACTACACATTTCTCAGGACAGTTTTGAGATGGCTAGCTGAAATGATCCAGCCTCACAGACTCCTTCAACAAGGACTTGAGACAAGCCATGCATTTTTACATTATGCAGAAACTGGACAACATGTTATGCAGAAACTGGATACAGCTACCTCTCCCAGGACTTGACAATTAATTCAAAATTTATTTTTCAGGATCCCCTAAAGATACCTTCAGCTCCAGACTGCAGCAAGTAATTTTAAGAACATGACACCCAGGCTGTAGGCAGAAGAGGATGCCCCAACATTACAGAAAAATATTGGGTGACTGTCCAAGCAGCTAGATGTTTCTGTCTATAACTCACATTTTTTGGAAGTAGCTTGTTTGCACTTCCTGTTTAACTAGGTAATACTATTTCCTTCTCGTTAATAGTTATAGTTACAGTTCTCCTTGTTAAGAAGTTCAGAAAAGAAACTCACTAAAGAGGTGTAAAGTTTATAAGTTTAAAAGACATCAAGAGATAGTTTTCAGTTGGTAATACAAGTTAGGATAAAAAGTAAATTAGATACATTTTGGACTCATAAAAATAGGATAAATAATGGAGTTTTTGTCACTGAATTTGCCAAATGCAAATGGACTAGATGTTGATGTATTTATTGCCTGTATATATTCCATATAGTTATTGAACTTTATATATATATATATATATATATATATATATATATACACACATACATACATATACATATATATGTATATATATATAGTTTTTCTTATATTAGTTATAATTTTTATTTTAGACAAAAAGGGAAATGTGGTGACATTTTATTTTTGTTCTATTAAATAAAGCTTACTTGGAGATCAGAGGAAAAAGCCAGCCACTGTTATTAAACATAGAAGTCAGGCAATGGTAGCACACTCCTTTAACCCTAGCATTCGAGAGGTAGACCTTCATCTGGATCTCTGTGCGTTCAAGGCTACACTGTGAACTGAACCAGGGGTGGTAGCACATGCCTCTAATTCTAAATGCTAGTTAAACATAGAGGTCTGGAAGTCTGTACAGACAGACAGGATGTGATAGAGCTGGACAGAAAAAGGAATAGATGTAGGACAGAGAGAGGGAGTGAGAAGGAAGACACAGAAAGGATATAGGTATGAGTATACAGAAAGTAGCTCTCTTTGGCTGAGGATTTCTAGCAATAAGAATGTGGCTGGCTTCTTTCTGCTTCCCTGATCACTCAGTTTTTACCCCAATATCTGGCTGCTGTTTTTTTTAATTAATAAGTCTGTTTAACAATTTGTCTTACAACAATAGCCAACATAAAATTAAATGTAAAAAACTCAAAGCAATTCCACTAATATCAGGGACAAGTCAAGGCTCTCCATCCTTGCCATATATACTGAAGAGAGCTTTTGAAATTTTAGCCAGAGCAATAAGTCAGCTAAAGGAGATCACGTGGATATGAACTAGAAAGGAAGAACTACAAGTAAAACTATTTGTGGATGATATAACTGTATATATAATTAAGACTCAAAATTCTACCAGAGAAACTCTAGAGCTGATAAACATCTTAAGTGAAGTAGCTGGTTACAAAATTAACTAAAAAAATTCAGTAGCTCTCTTATACACAAATAATATAATGGGTGAGAAAAAATCAGGGCTAAACCACCCTCCGGAGTATGCACAAATAATAGAAAATATATTAGTTTAACTCTGTCAATTTGTGGTGGATTGAAATAAAATGGCCCTGAAAGGGAGTAGCATTATTAGGAGGTGTGGCCTTGTTGAAGTAGTTATGGTTTTTCTGAAGGAAATGTGTTGTTCTAGGGATGGGCTGTAAGGTCTCTTTTGCTCTAGATTTGCTTTATGACAGACAGAAACTTTGCTGTTGCCTGCAAGATGTAGGACTCTCAGTGAGGTCTCAATTCCCATATCTGTCTGCACACGACCATGCTCTCCACCATGATGAAAATGGACTGAACCTCAAAATGCCAGTGAGCCACCCCAATTAAATATATTCTATTATAAGACTAGTCATGGTTATGATTTCTCTTAGCAATATAGAAACCCTAATTAAGACACCAAGTAAGTGAAAGACTTTTATAACAAGAACTTCAAGACTTTAAAGAAAGAAATTGGAGAAGATATCAGAGCATGGAAAGATCTCTCATGCTCATGGATCAGTAGGATTAACATAGTAAAAATGTCCATCTTACCAAAACCAATCTACAGATTCAATGCAACCATAAAAACTCTAATACAATACTTTACAGACTTCCAAAGAACAATATTCAACTTCTGATGTAAAAACAAACAAACAAACAAACAAACAAAAAACAAGATATTAAAAAAATCAAAGGAACTTCTGGAGCTATCACCATCCCTGGCTTCAAGCTTTACTCTAGAGTTGTAAAAAAACACCTTGTATTGGCATAAAAACAGAGAGATGGATCATGGGAAATAGAGTAAGTAAGAAGGACTGGTAGGAGAGGAGAGAAGGGAAACTGTGGTTAGGATGCAAACATAAATAAATAACAACAACAACAAAGAAAATGGAGTCTCAATCAACCATGTCAGGTCAGGCTGCACATTTCTGTGCGTGATTGTCTTAACTGATGAAGGAGTGCCCAGAACACTATGGGCAGCATCATTCCAAGGTAGATGGTCCTTGGTTGTATAAGAAACTAGGTAAGCATGCACCAGAGTGTGAGCCTGTGAACGAGCCAGAAAACCTCAAGTTTTCTGCCTTCACTTGCTTTAATGCTACAATATAACACAGCCCCATTTTCCCAGTAGGGAAATGGACTCTACTCTCTCCCCTAAACTGCTGTTTTTCAGGGTGTTTTTTTTGTTGGTGATGGTGTTTTTTGTTTGTTTGTTTTTTGTTTTGTTTTCAAGACAGGGTTTCCCTGTGTAGCTTTGCACCATCCCTGGAACTCACTCTGTAGCCCAGACTGGCTGTGAAATCACGGAGATGCGCCTGGCTCTGCCTCCTGGGTGCTGTGATTAAAGGCGTGTGCCACCACCGCCCAGCTCTTCAGGGTGTTTTCATCATCTGAAAAGAGAAAGAAACAGAACAGTGTATGGGGAAGACATCTATTTGAATCAGTGTGATTTGTACTCAAGGGCAAACACCCTTAGCACCCACTGGAGCACCCACTGCTCAAAGAGAAGGTAGAATTTAGACAGCAGTGATCGACCTAAAAGTTCTTGTGCAGTCCCATGCTTTAGATTCCTCTCTTTCTTCCCCCACCAGATAGGATTTCTCTGTATAATCCCAGCTGTTCTGTAACTTGCTCCATAGACATGGTTGGCCTGGATCTAAGAGATCCGGCTACCTGTGCCTACTGAGTGCTAGAATTAAAGGCATTAACCAACATGTCCAGTTGTGTCTTGTCCTTTTAATTTCAACAGAAATACCCTAAGATTTTCCTCTGAAATTTCCTGAGCACAAGGCTCCCCCTGAAAATGCACTTCCTCTGTATTTACACTATTTCCAACTTTAGTCCAGGGCATTCCAGGACAAATCTTGAACCCTATCTAGATGCTTCCCATGGTAGAAGTAATTAGGAGTCCTGAAGAGCACAGTGATCAAGATGACAGGCCCAGCATCTCACCTATGCTGAACATAACAGGGAAGTGCACATTTGGCTTTTTGACCAGGATTGCTGTATCCCTAGACATGAGATTGCAGTTCTCCCAGCATTCTCAAGGGAATCACTGGAATAACAGGTTACATATTTAATGTTCCAGAAATTGTTTCCCTGAGACATCACCTAGCAGGCTACTTTCCATCTCTGTCCCTACTAACCTTGAGTTCCCTCCCTAGACCCTTCTCTGACCTAATGACTCCTTTCTTTGTCTGAGAACGTCTTTCTGCATGGGAACCATGAAGGTCTCCTTCCTCCTGGCAACTCTTAGAGGGGAAGGTAAGATTACCATGAGGGAATCATCAAGGAAAGGGAAAAGGTGACCCAGGAAGATCAGGGAAGACTTGTGCATACCCAACACATAATGCCAAACTGTTGCCTTGAAACCCTCCATAAGAAGATGAAGCCCACAGTCCTTTCAAAGACACACAGGTCACCTTTTCTCCAACACTGAGCACATGAAACTCCTCACACAGCTGTTCCTGGGCCTCGCTCCTGGATCATTAATTTGACTGGTGACATTAGTGATAAAGAATTGATCTTCATCCCTATTCATCACTCAGCTGATTTCTTCCCAGCCCTCAGAGACATTTCTGTCACCTTGCAGGTTCTAAGTAGATATCACCTTCTTAGAGCATTGAGAACACAGGGTAGACTAGATGTTCACCTGGGTCTCTGTGTCACAAGGACACATAGATAGGATAGAGGCTTCTTCTTTTGTGCTGACAGTCCCAAGGCCAGGATGAGGCAGATGTCATCCATAGGATAAGCTACTGTTCTCTGAGGGCATGGGGATGCTTATCAGCCTTGTTGCTCAATGTGTTCCTTGGAGGAGATACATAAAGGCAAGTTGAGAGGGATGCAGGGCAGCACTGAGTGTGGAAGAGATTGAGCAGTGCCTTGGACTCAAGTCACATCACTCATAACCCATTGGATTCTGGGAAGTGCTGCTGTGTGAGAAGAATTTCAGCTCAGAAGGAGGAAGAACATCAGAGGCTTAGTTCTGTGTTGGAGCTGAGGCTCTTTTTTCCCAGAGGGAGGACAGCAAGTGAGAAGATTGATGGAGGAATCCTCTGTGCTTCTCTGGAAGGGGTGTACTCCCTGGAAGGGGCTTCTGCTCACAGGTAAGAACACCTAGTCTCTGACTGTGTCAGGCAGGAGAACTCATAGGTAGGCTGGAGACTCCTAATTGGGCCAGGATTTGAAAGGAAACTCAGAGTTTTGGTCTTCAGTTGTGGAGACTAGGTACAGTGAGGGACAGAGGCTCGGCAGTCTGAAGCTCTCAGAGGACAGCAGGTGATGACAGTAAGAGAAAAGGTCAAGCACTCTATAGTCATAGTCACAGTTAGTTACATTGGTAGCAATGTTCTAAAGACAGCTGTTCCTGTGACAGCATGACCCTCCAAATAGAAATCAAATTGGAGAGGGTTACCAAGGTGTCTGAGTGTGTGAATATATGACAACCTGAACTCAGTCCTCAGCTCCCATACAGTAGATAGAGAACAGACTCTTGAAGGCTCTATTCTGCCCTCCACATAGGTCCTGTGGCATGCATCAACACGTGCACACCCTGCCACATGTGGCCTCACACAGACTTGTGGAATATATCTTCATATGTGCACAAGGAGACAGTAGTCTTCACAAATTCACACATATATTTACATAAGTAAATCTAAAATCATGTATTTCACATATGAATATAATTGTTGTTGTAAGCTCCAAATCTGAAAACTATGTGAGATAAATCCATGAAGACACATTCCACTTCCCTTCTTTCCATTATTCCTTCCTTCGTTTCTTTCCTTTATTTACTTGTCTGAGACTTTTTCAGAAACTGAAAATTCCAAAAAGATCAGACTAATCTTGTCTTTACAAACCCCTGGTTCTGAATGGGAGGTGGTGGCTTAAGCCCTTTATCCAAGCAAGAGGCATAGACAGGTTACCTATGTGAGTTCAAGGCCAGCCTGGTCTACAGATCATGTTCCAGGGCAGCCCAGGCTATATAGAGAATCACTGTCTTAAAAAATGTAAACCCCAAATGAAAAAACAAACAAACAATCAAAAGTCTCTGGACCTAGTGGACCTGATGTCAATATACCTGAAATCTGAAGTCAGAGATTGATTCAAATCTTAAAGGGAATAGAGAAAAAATCAGAAAGTGAGAACTCTTCAGAGGAGGAGTTCAGAGAGGCATTGCTCCTCACATCAAATATGCTATGTGAGAAATGATATGGGATACTGAGGGGGGAAACAGGCAGGCACCTGAGCAGAAAATTTGTAAGAGAGTTAATAACACATTCAGACACTCTGAGTCAATGGAAGTCTTGTCTGCAAAAGAGGGTGGTCACACCCCTATTCACACACCTAAGCTGAGTGCTGATCACACCTGTTTAATATAAACGATTTTTCTCAATTCCCTTCTAGCCTCCTTATTAAACTTCTGGCACCTGTCCACCACTGCCCATGTGACCATTGAATCACTGCCACCCCAAGTGACTGAAGGAGAAAACGTCCTTTTCCTTGTTCATGGTCTGCCAAAGAATCTTATAGCCTTTGCCTGGTACAAAGGGCAAACAAATATGACACATGGAATTGCATGGTATACATTGGACAACAATTTACGTGGGCCAGGGCCTTTAAACAGTGGTAGAGAGACAGTGTATCGCAATGGATCCCTGCTGCTTCAAAATATCACCCAGAGGGACACAGGAACCTATACCCTACGAATCTATAATAGACGTGGAAAAATCATATCAACAACATCCATTAACCTCCATGTGACTGGTAAGTGATTCATTGTGAACTCTGTGAGCTTGGTGAGATTCA
This sequence comes from Peromyscus leucopus, assembly GCF_004664715.2. Lineage (NCBI taxonomy): Eukaryota > Metazoa > Chordata > Mammalia > Rodentia > Cricetidae > Peromyscus > Peromyscus leucopus. Next base: position 174,561,316 of record NC_051063.1, on the reverse strand, counting down.
TTTCACTGGAGATATACAGAACAGTGTAGCTGAAAGTTTTTCTGTGTCCCACCCAGTCCATAGCTGCTCAGACCCAAGTAAACACACAGAGGCTTGTATTAATTAAAACTGTTCAGCCATTAGCTCAGGCTTACAACTGATTGGCTCTTGCACTTAACCCATTTCTGTTAATCTATATGTTGCCACATTTTCCATGGCTTTACCTGTGTGGCATTACATGCTACTCCCTGGATGGTGGGCTGGCATCTCCCCCCTCAGCCTTCCTCTTCCCAGAGTTCTCCTTGTCTAATTATCCACCTACATTTCCTGCCTTGATACTGGCCAATCAGTGTTATATTAAACCAGTAAACAAGAGCATTATTCCACAGCATTTCCCCTTTTCTGTTTAATTAAGAGGAAAATTTTAACTTTAACATAATAAAATTATTTATAACAAGACAGTTATCAAGCAAGAATTTTTATACTTACAATATCTAGTCTATTTATATTTGGCAAATTCAAAGAAAATATTCTATTTATCCTATATTTGTGAGTCTAAGGTTTCATATCTAACTTATCTTTTACCATAACTAAGAAAAATTACAACTATAACTATCTAGTTTTAAACTACATCAAAGACCTCAAAGGGATATAATATTACCTAAGATAACAGGAAAAGCATTGTAAGCAACTTCCAAAAATCTAGAATGACAGAGACAGCTGGCTACCTGGATAGTCACTCAAAGTTCTTTTACAATGTTAGAGCATCCATCTTGAATCTACAAGCCTTGAGTTTTTTTTAATCACTTCTCTATGTGTCCTGTAGAATATCTGGCAGTCTCCTCTGCAAAGCAGGAACCTGAAGGACCATTTTGCCTTAAAAAGTTCAGTGGTAACCTTCCTATGGGTCCTCCATGTCCAATTGATACAATATTTTGTCAAGAGGTCCAGGCAAGAACAGTTTATTGCTCAAATGCCTTTTTTGCCAAGAAGATAAACTCCATATAGAATGTCTCCAATGCCTATCTTTCTCTTTGAAGTAATATGGTGTTGCCAGGAACAGACATGTCTCATTGTTCAGAAAGTCTATTTTTAAAACATTTTAAATGCTATATTCTGTAGGTCTTTGAAGTGTTTGAAGATTACCTACCTAAATGACATATATCTATGTATATCTAGAAAACTTAACATGACTATAAGTTTGATTATCATAGAAGATTATTAATCTGTATTTCTTTATTATATATTATAATTTAAATGAGTTACATAAACATAATACCTTAAATGAGAGTAGAACTATACATACAGTATAACAAAATTAACTTTAAATTTGTATCAATAAACCAAAAATCTATAGCAATGTATAATATTTATCCTATGTTTTTATATCATACCCCTCCTTGTTTTTTAGAAAGAGATTGACTATGGCCAATAATAATTTGTAACCAACAAACTAAACAAAGATAAACACCCATAATCCATTTTTTTGGAATGTGGACATAGTTTTCTAGGCTACTTCCTGCTGATAGAGGGCACTGGTAATCTTATGGGGACACAAAGAAAATTTTAGGATTATGCTCAAGTCGTGACTGTAGTAGTCTGTGATGCTGTATTCTCTGAGGCAGTTGCCTTGAAGTTGATTTTGGATGCTGGATGATCTAGGCCATGGTGTTGTTGGAGACCTTTCAGGGAGATTTGACGGATCAAACCTGATGTATCTTAATCTGGAACAAATCCATAACCTCTTGCTTCCTATGAAATTGAAAGCAGAGCCTCCTTTCCAAAGCAACATATTCTTACATCCAAATTTTGAAGTTAAGATACCTTTAAAATATATATACATATTGGCTTAATTTAACAGTCTTTATAATAAAATTTCTTTCTGAAGTTAAAAATATCAAAGACAACACAATCCAGATTCTCAGTGTAATACCCATCTTTATGTGGTTATTTTTTATGTTACTTTTACTCTCTCTTTAAGACTTTATTTTGGTAGAACTACATTTACTGTCAGTTCTGGGAAAAAGGCTCGCCAACAATTATAGGAAGCAATGGGTCTATGCTTCCATCCAGCAGCACGTAGCCCAGAAACCCTTTTTATGTCTGTACTAGCAAACGCTAAATCCACCACACAGTTCATTGTGTGGCTTGGAGACACCACTGTGTACCTTGTTCTTATGAAATCCCTGATTGAGTGGAATTTAAGTAAAGAAAGCTAGAAGGTGAATTCAGGTATTGGCTGCAACCCCAAGAGGAACAGAATAACAATGAAATCAGAGAGTGAAGACACAGAGTCCATAGGGGAAGAGGTCAGGCAGGCATCAACCCCAACACCAATCCACTGCAAATGTGAGCAGGAATCTGATGGCAGTAAGTCAGAACAATGTTGACAACTAAAGAGAGCCATAGTAGTAATAACAAGTGTGGGGATACTGAGAACATAAAGGTCATATGCAGACTCTCACAAAGTAGAACACAGAGACACTTAACCCACAATCCTAGGCTGAACATTGGACACAGCTGCTCAGGACACAGGGCTTCATCTTGGTCAAATACCCAAGTCCCATTTAGATGGATCTCTCTCTTCTCTTCTAGCTTTCTTTTGGAAGTGTGGGCGCCTTGCTACCTCTGCCCATCCCAGCATTGAATTAGTACCACCCATCGCTGCTGAAGGGAAAAGTGTTCTTCTCCTTGTCCACAATCCCCCGGAGAATATTGTGGGCTTTGTCTGGTTCAAAGGAATGTCTATGCTCAAGAATCTTATGGTTGCCAGATATATACTGGGCAGGAAATCAACTGTATGGGGGCCTGCATATGGTGGCAGAGAGACCGTGTACAGTGATGGATCCCTGTTGCTACATGATGTCACTCCAAAAGACCGTGGATTATACACCCTACTAATTTTGAGACCAGATATGAGAAGTGAAGAAACACAAGTGCAACTCCAGGTGGACAGTAAGTGATTTTCTGTGACTGTTCAGTACTGGATGGGGCTTAGACACACAGGACTGTCATGGCTGCCCTAGCCTCCCTTCCCTCTGCACTGTGTTCCCATGGGGAGGTTTGAGCACTTAATGCAGGACACACTGGAAGAGACAAATGGCCGTAGACCATATTCTATCTTCTCACTCCACCTGCATCAAGGAAGACCTTGATGGAAAGTAACTCAATCTAAGATGTCAGAATCAGCTCAGAATCCTGGGGCTCTAGAACAGGGAGGTCTGAATCTTGTCTTCTTTCCAGGGCTGGACTAAAGTGATGCAGGGGAACATTTTACTAATGCTCTACTCTTACATCCTCTTAAAGCTACTAGAGACCAATGGTTTTAGAGCATACATGTCAAACTGAGGTATTTATTTGCCCCAATTTGAGAGTGTCATAAACAAAATCCAGGTTCAAATGTCATTGAGAAGTGCTTCCTATTGGCTTGGTCTTCATGCTTGCTCGGACAGCTTTCTTACATCACCCAGGACTCTTAGCCTAGGGCTGGAACTTCCTGCAATGGTCTGAATCCTTTTGTATCAATTACCAATTTTAAAACTGCAGTATAGTATTGCCCAGAAGCCAATGTGGTGGTGGCATTTTCAAGTGAGGCCTTGTCTTGCAAAATGACTGTAGCTTGTGTCAAGTTTACATAAAAACAGCCAGCCTAGTACCTAAGTCTTTTAAATATCTGAGCTTGTCTTAAAGAACAGGCTGCTACCAGGCCCCTCAAGCTCCAGAACTAAGGGGTCCTTGACAGAGCAGCAGGTGAAAGTTTCAGGCCTGTTGAGTTCAGGGGAGGGATCATCTCAAACCCTAGTTTACAGGAGTGTGTGCAGTGTCTGACTGAGAATAGTGAGGGAGCAGTGATGTAGATAGACACCCAAAGGGACAATTCCATGAAGTGGACAGAACACTCTAAGGAAAGGAAGGGGTCATTTTAAGTTGGATAGACACATACACAGCTGCAAATCTAGGTTGATTAATAAATCCATGTGCTCAGGATGGACGTCACCATCTTTTCATTAAGCACAATGATCTCCATGTGATGGCTTTTTTTTCTTTTTTCTTCCAGCTTCCCTTTCTCTGTTCTGTAACCTTCTCACTTCCTCCCAACTCATGATCCAATTGGAGCCTCGGTATGCTGCTGAAGGGGAAGATGTAATTTTCCAAGTTCATAATCCTCCAGAAGATATGCAAGCCTTTTCTTGGCACAAATCAAAGTATAGAACTGAGGTTCTTAAAATTGTAGAATACAGTAGAGCCATGAATTCCCTTTCCTGGGGGCCTGCATACAGAGGAAGAGGGATGGTGTACAATAATGGATCCCTGATGCTCCAGGATGTCACTGAGAATGATGCAGGAATATACACACTATCAGTTATAAACAAAGATGCCAAAATTGAAAAAGCCTATGTGGAACTTGATGTAAAGAGTAAGTGACTCTCTATAGTCTTAAACTGCTGGGTGTGGTATATTCTACTTCATACACTAAAATGTCAGGATTGGGCTGTGCCTGCTCTCTCCCTGACTGCATTGTATCCCCCCATGGGGTTTGGGCCACTATGGCAGGACACACATGGGGAAGACAAACTGTAATAGATCAGAATCACTCACATCTATTTACCTGCAGAAAGGAAGAAATATGCTGGATTAACCCAGCACCAGGTTGTCAGCTGTAGCTCAGACACTTGGAGCTCTCACCATGCACATATCTGCAGAAGGACTCAGTGGGAGTCAGGCTGCCTCTGGCTTATTAAACCATTGAGGTCTCACAGAGAGCACCAGAAATCCATGGCTGCAAAACATTCCCCTTGCTTGGACTCAAGGTGACATTGTGGAGCTTTTATTCGCTGTTTGTTTAGATTTCCTGTGAGAACTAACAGGGAACAGATTTTAATGACAAAGTTATGGTACTGACTGTCCCATAGAGTATAGAATCAGCTGTGTGCTGCCATCACTGGTTCATTTAGGTAGGTCAACTGTGCCTCTCCTTCACCTAAGGCTCAGTGGACAGGTGTTCGCCCCATTAGCCTATTGTTCTGATGGGCTTGAGAATTTACAGGAAAGTCAAGCCACCAATTAAAGAAACAAAGGAGGCAGATGCTCCAGATTCCTCCTATACCTCATGGGGTCCAGCCTATAGAATTTTTTTTATTCAGGAAAATAGTAACAGATGCTCCTGATTTGAGCAGCTCACCATCCCAAGGTCAGACCATAGCTCATAACTAAGCTTAAGTGATGGATATGGCAATGATGATGCATTGTGTGCGGATTACAGGCAAACTGAGACACAAGAAACAGTGCCTGAATTAGGGTAACACAATTCCTAGGAGGGAGACCCAAAGTAAAAGATTTTTTTTTTAGACACAGCTCTGAATTCTCCCTCTGGGAAGCTTTATAAATTGTGAAGTAAAGGTGGCCTGGTTGAACTCTCGTGACTCCTGTCATTTGCTACCCTCATGTGTTTCTTCACAGAGTATGTGTCACAGCCCTTTGTGCAAATCTCTGATACCATAGTTGAAGGACATAGATCTGTGATCTTCACCTGCATTTCACCTGATACTGATGTCTCTATCCGTTGGATCTTCAATAACAAGAATCTGAAGCTCACAGAGAGGAAGACTCTCTCCCCAACAAAGTGTGGACTCAGAATATATCCTGCTGGGTTTGAGGATGCTGGAGAGTATAAGTGTGAGGTCTCCAACCGACTCAGTTTGAAGACCAGTCTCCCAGTCTCCTGGCCATGATGAGTGAGTGACCTCTCCTCTCATTCCACAGTAGAATTCTGGTATTTTTATATCAATGGGATACAAAATGGAGAAAAGTAATGTGGTGAAAATGATTACTTACTAATCAGGTACAGCCAGCATGGTGACTCGCAACTATAATCCTAGGATACATGTATGTCCAAGGGAAGGCCAGAATTTAAAGTAAGGTGGTCTTAAAAGAAGAATAAAGACATCAATATGGTAAACAAAAATTAAAAGGCCTTAAGAGCTTAGGTTGTGGTTCCAATATATAATGATCCCTCAGAATTTATGGGAAGTAATTTCAGGAGTCCTCAAATTTTGAATGCTCTGGGTCTGCTCTGAAAATGATGCATTGTTTACTTTGAGAAAGACATGCTTTCATATGCTCAAAATACATTCACTGTTTAATTCATCTAAGGCCAGTGCTTCCTGCACATTATTCATCAAGGTAAAGTGAGGAAGAGTGACAGGAAAAGGGTCTACCCTTCATTCACTGTGGACATAGCTGATTACTAAATAGTTTTGACCCACAATTTGTTTAATGCACAGATGTAAAATCCTTCACATAAGAGCAGTCATACTGTTTTCATCCTGAGAGTGGCATTCAGAGTGCGGCCTTGTACATAAGTCATTTTCCAGTCAATATGTATTTCTTGCCTTTTTTAGCCTCCTCTCATATATTACAATACCAGCACAGTTTCCCATTCCATCACTCCTTCCTAAGCTCCACTTCCCCTCTACCCTAGATCCACTGTTCTTCTGTTTCTCTTCAAATCGTGAACAGGTCTCCCAGGGATATCTATAGAACGTGACATTGCATGTTATATTAGACTTTGCCACAATACCTCATATAAAAGCTGGGAGAAACAATCCAATAGGAAGTCAAAAGGGTCCAAAGTGCAGGCAACAGAATCAAAGATGTTCCCCATTTCCACTGTTAGGAGTTCCAAAAAATACTGATCTACATTACCATAACTTATATGCTGAGGCCCTAGCTCAAACCTACACAGGGTCTGTTATCATCACTTCAGTCTCTTGATCCTCTATAAGCTATGCTTGACTGTTCCTGTGTTGCATGTTTTCATGGTGTCCTTGACCCTTCTGGTTACTACATTCTATCCTTCCCCTGTTCTGTTGGATTCCACTGGCTCTCCCAACTGTTTGGCTGTATGTTTTTGCATCTGTTCACATATATTGCTGGATAATGCCTCTTTGTTTACTAGTAGGCTGGGCACTGAATTACTAGTGTAAGCGAATATCATTAATAATCATTTCATTGAAATGTTTTTCCAGACATGTTTTTTCGATCCTGAATTTTTGTGCTGTCTTTTCTCTGGTTCATGGCCATCCAGGCAGTATCATGTCTCAGCTCTCTCTTCTGTCATGGCCTTTAATTTGCAGCAGTCATTCGTTGGCCAATCCCACAAGTTCTGTTCTACCATTACATTCTAGTACATATTTCCTGAAGGACAGATTGTAGGTGAAATATTTTGTGGTTGGATTGGTATTCCAGACCCACTAGTAGAAGTCTTCTGTGGTTACAGAAGATGGATGTTTCTGGCTACCTAGCCCTCACTATTAGTAGTCTTTTCTAGGGTCATTCTTGTATATTCTAGGGAATTTGCAGTGTAGTAGATGTCCACATCGCTCCCCAAATGCCCAAACATTCTCGTCATTACTGCAAGTACTCTTTCCTTCCATCCCACCTTTCCCCATCTGCTCACTACTCTCCTCTTCCCCACCTGCCCCTCATCCATCCACAAAATCTTTTCTAATTCTTCTTCCCAGGGATATACATGGGTCCTGCTTGAGTGTTCTTTGTTACTTAGCTTCTGTATGCATGTGACAAAGAGGACATCTAATGGTTTCTGTGCAATATTAGTTTATATTAGTTGAGCACATGTAGCTGTGTTTGTTCACTAGTTCCAGAATCTCCTGTAGAATCTTTAGCATTTTCTAAAACTAAGTTCATGTTAACTGAGGGTCTATTTTACAGCCAATTAATTGGCCAACTTATATTTATTTATGCTGCATAATTGTTCTTTCTAGGATGTATAAGAGAATATTGAAGAAAAGTGGCCACCACAGCATCCTTGATCCTTGATCCTGGTCTTCGAGGGAAAGCTGTCAATGTTCACACTGAGTACTCAGTTGGCAGTAGATTTGCACGTGTGCTGCTAATGCACTGGCATATCTTCTACCCCTAGTTTGTTTTCATCTTTAAAGATTGTTCACTTTTGTCAACTTTCTTTATTGATTCAGCCTTATGAATTATTCATGGAATCAATTTTGTGTTTCTTTATGCTTCCATCTCTGTAGGTTCTGGGTGACTGGGTATTTGTCTGTTTCCTGTAAGTCACTATAAACTCACCCCCATGACTATTGTGTAGTCATGGAACTTTTATTATTCTGAGAAATGGACAGCAAGTTTTTCAAAATTTGCTACTAGTGTTAATAATGTTACTCTTTTAAAATCAAATTTAATCTAATGAAAGGTTGTCAATGCCATCATTCGCTATGGAGAATGAATGTATTCATTTTATTGAAAATAGATTATTTTCTCACACAATATATACAGTTCATATTTTGTCCTCTCTCAACACTTCCCAGTTCATCCCCACATCCTCTACCATGGGGATACACACCCTTTCTTTCTCTCATTAGAGTAGAATAGACCTCTAAGGAAAAAAAAACAATAAAACAGGACAAAATAAAATACAATAAGATGACACAAATACTATCTTATTGATGTTGGACCCTGCAATCCCAAAGGAGCAAAAGAATCTCAAGAGCAGACACAATAGTCAGAACCACTTGTTCTCCTAATTAGCAATCTCATAGAAATATTATGCATGCAGAGGATCTTTTGCCCACTCATGTATCCCTTGTGTATGCTGATCTGATGCAGTAACCTCTTCTCTGAGGAATAGAACATATAGTACTTTATGATTCTATATATAAGCTCACAATAGAGGAAAACAATCATTTGTTCTACCCAGTTGTGATTCTTACAAACTACAGAAATTATAACCATGGCAAGATATCCCTAAATATGCAAGAGTGGCAGTTAATTTTGAAGGAAACCAAAAACTGTGTATTTGGACTTCAGGCTGCCAAAAAGGAGGAAAATCATGGTTGGTACTGGAATGCAATCAGCTGTACATGGATAGTGATATTATGGATCATAGAGGAAAACCTATAATGGGCTCTTTTTACACCAGTGTAATTTCTAGAATAATTCTAAATACACATGCTTATTCCTATGAACAAATGTAGCCGTAGCCCTACATTAAAAATGCTTTTTTTTCCACAGACATAGGCCATTGAAAAACTCTAAAATTAATCCAAATGCAGTAAATAATGGATTCTTAGCGGAATATATAGGGATGTCTCCTGTAGAATGACAGTTTTGAATGTTTGGACCATAGGGAGTTGCATTAGTAGGACCTCCTAGGCCTTCTGTGGGTCGGTGTGGCATGGTTGGAGGAAGTTTATCACTGTGGAGGTAAGCTTTGAAGTCTCATGTGGTCAAGCTACTCCCAGTGTGGCACACAGTCACTTTCTGCTCCCTGATGAGGCCATGGCCTTGGTGTCTTTTAACAACAATAAAACCCTAACTTATGCTGTGGTTATCTGGCTTAAAGCTGCAGACCTGTATTCTAACACAAAGGTGAAGTGTCTATTAATTAATACTGGTTAAGAGGAGGAAAATAGCTGTAATTTCCTAAGATAAGAGTTTGAGTAGGACTCAGAGTTTGTCCTTGCAGAGTACCTAGAGAGGACAGAGAGGAACAACAGTTCAGCAGCAGGAGGATCTTGGTGAGCAGGAAATGTTAAAAGGAGTTGGAAAAAGCCAGAGTGTTCCCTACTCAAAGTTAATCACCATTGACCATTATATTTTGAAGACTGAAATTTCAATTATTATAGGGTGATTCTCCAAATGAAAATCCAACCAGAGGGGAACAAGATGTGTCTGAGTGGGTAAAGGTACTTACTGCTAAGGCTGACATTTGAGTCAATCCACATGTCCCACATGGTTCAGGGATAGCTCCAGCTCCCTCATGCCTTCTAACTTCCATAACTCTACAGTAGGATTTTCCTATGCACAGAGAAAGAAAATGAGAAAGGAGGACTAGGCAGATGGCTCAGTGATTAAGTACACCTGTTGCTCTTCCAGAGGACTTGAGTTCAGGTCCCAGCAGCAATATTAGGTGGCTTCACCACCAACTTTCTGTAAGTCCAGCTCCAGCAGATTTCACAAAGTCCTCTGGTGTCAGTAGACTCCTGCACATAGTTTGTACAGAACCATAAACATATAGGAAATAAAATAAGTCTTATAAAAATAAAATGAGAGGAGATTGCCCAGGGATTTTAGAGGCAGAAAACAGGGAAGGCATTACCCACCCAGAAAATGCTCTTAGTTGTGAGCAGATCTGAAAGCACTAGGCTTGACCATTCATAAACCTGAGAACAAAATTCCACACAGGGTAAATGACTTGTTCAGGAGCACTAATTGGAAAGATGTCATGTCACATTGCTTCTCTCCACCAAATTCTGTAGAACCACCCAGACACTCACACTGAAGCTAAGGAAGTAACACATCTGCTTAGGACATAGGGCCAGCGTTCCATGAAGTACAAAAGGACCAAGATTCCTCTCCTTCCTCTCTGGCCGTAGTTTTGATTTTTTTTTTTTAATTTACAAGATCAGTTGATGTTCATGAGTGTTCTGCCTGCATTCGTGTCTGTGTACCCCCTGCATGCTATGGATGTAGAGTTATTGGTTCTCTAGAATTGGAGTTAAATGTTCTGGTGAGCAACCCTCTAGGTGTTGGAAATTGAAATCTTTTATCTGAACTAACCTTGATGAGAGCAGAAGTGTGGTAGGGTAAATTGGCCAAAGGATCAGAAAAAGCCCAGGGGCTGGGCAGTGAAGGCTCAGGCCTTTAATCCTTGCACTTGGGAGGTGGATGCAGGCAGACCTCTGTGAGTTTGAGGCCAGCCTGGTCTACAGAGTGAGTTCCAGGACAGGCTCCAAAGCTACACAGAGAAACCCTGCCTCTCAAAAAGAAAAAAAAGCCCAGATTGTCTGGTTACACCAGAAATAAAGCCCTAAGAACAACCTTGGGACTCAGAGAGAGTCTAGAAAGGGAAGTATGAATTCTTTTCTTATTATGAAATTTTCTATTAATTTTACATACAAACCACAGACCCCTCTCCTCCATCCTCCTGCCCTCCATCGTTCTCCCCCAACCCATTCAGCCTTCCCATCTCCTCCAAGGCAAGGCCTCCCATAGGGAGGGAGCAGAGTCTGGTACCTTCAGTTGAGGCAGCTCCAAGCCCTTTCCTCGAACCAAGGCACTGCCAGGTATCCTACCATAGACACTGGGCTACATACAGCCTGGACATACACAAGGGATGGATTCTGATCCCATTGTCAGGGGCCCTCTTAAGCAGGTCAAGCTACACAACTGTCTTGCCTATATAGAGGGCTCAGTGCAGTCTCATGGAAGCTCCACAACTATTGGTCCACAGTTCATGAGTTCCCACTAGCTTGGTTTGGTTGGCTCTGTATGTTTGCCAATCATGACCTTGCTCAAATAATCTTGTATCTCTCACTTTGACTGGACTCCTGGAGTTCAGCCTGTTGCTTTTCTGTGGATCTCTGCATCTGCTTTGATCAGTTACCGGGTGAAGGCTCTATGATGACAGGGTGTATAATAATCTGATTAGCAGGGTAGGCCAGTTCAGGCATTTGCCCCACTATTGTTACTAGTCTAAGATGGTCTCATCCTTGTAGATTCCTGGGAATTTCCCTAGCACCAGGTTTCTCTCTTACCCCATAATGTCAACCTCTATCAAGATATCTCTTTCATTCTCCCACTCTGGCCTTGCCCAGCTTGACCATCTTGTTCCCTCATGTTGTCATCCCCTACTACTTCCCCTCTATTGTCCACCTTATCCCCAGTTTACTCATGGAGATACTCTGTGTTTCCCTAGCCCAAGGTGACACATGCATATCCATCTTAGGGTCCTCCTTGTTTCCTAGCTTCTCTAGAGCTGTGTTTTGTAGTCTGATTATATTTGCTTTACATCTAGTATCCACTTTGTTCCCGTTCCTTTACCCAGATTTTTCATTTCCAGCATTCTCTCAGTCTGTGTCTACTTTATTGCCTCTATTTTAATTTCCAAGTCATGAACTGTTTTATTAGAATTATTTTAAGGTCATTTTCTTTTGCTTCTTCTGCACTGAGGTGTTCATATCTTGCTGAAGTAGAACCAGTAGGTTCTATTGGTGCCATACTGGTCTTTATGTTGTTGTTGAATATATTCTTGCACTGGCAACTACTCATCTCTTTCACCAATTGGTGCAAACAGTGTCCATGTCACGGGAACCCACTCTTGGTCCAGTTGGCACTCCCGTTGTTTGTTTCTCAGGGAGCTGCTGGGGTCTCAGGAAAGTGGGTGGGTTTGGGAAGCAGAGTGGGGCTTGAAGATTACAGTGTCTGACTGGGGGGGTCAGGCCTGCTTGCACAAGTCTTCCCTGCTGGTCTGCAACTGAAGCTGCAATGGGTGGGAGGATGGGGTAGGATAACCGTTGTTTTTTTCTTTCTTTCTTTCTCTCTTTCTTTCTTTCTTTCTTTCTTTCTTTCTTTCTTTCTTTCTTTTTTGTTTTTGTTTTGTTTTGTTTTGTTTTGTTTTGTTTTTGGAGACAGGGTTTCTCTATAGCTTTGGAGCATATCCTGGAACTTGCTCTGTAGATCAGGCTCACTTCGAACTCACAGATATCTCCTGCCTCTGCCTCCTAAATGCTGGGATTAAAGGTGTATACCACCAAAGCCAATCTATGTTAACCATTTTTAACAGAAGTGAAAATATATAGAGTGTAGAAAACTCAAAAGAAAATATGCTGGGGACATACGCTCAGTGGACATAAGCGAACTTTTCTGGTGAGTTTGAGAGTTCACAGGAAGTTCAGGGTCTCCAAGGGGAGGAACAAAGTAGAAAGTTACTCTAGGCAGATGCTTTTCCTCAGGGGTCTTACCTAGAGAATATTCTACTCCAGGTATATAGTTAAAGATGCAGTTGACTTGAGCAGCTCCCATATTCCAACAGCAGTCCATTGTTCATATCTAAGCTTAACTCAGGGACACAATGGTGATCACACAATGTTTGAACTAGTGAAGGGAAATAGAGACCCAGGAAAGAGTGGCTGAGTCAGGGTCACACAGGCTATAGGTATCAGGTCTGAACCACAAGTAATCTCTCTGCTGTCACAACCCCAATGTCTCACCCTCAAATCTTTTTTAAGTGTCTGTTGATGATAGAGGGGCTGGTTGAGATACCTGAATGACTCTTGTCACATATTTCCTTCTTTGCAGAGTTTGTGACACAGCCATTTGTTCAAGTTACAGACGTCACAGTTACAGTACAGAGCTCTGTTGTCCTCACCTGCCTCGCAGCTGACTTTGGAATCCCCACCTGGTGGATCTTCAATGAGCAGACCCTGAAGCTCAGAAAGATCAACACTCACTCTGCACATATGCTCACTCACCTTTGATCCTGTCAGGAAGGAGGATGCTGGTGAGGTCTCCAACCCAGTCAGCTCAAATACCAATCTCCCAGTCAGGCTGGCCATGATGAATGAGTGACCCCTCTCATCTCATCCTAAAGCAGAATGGTGGTATTTTTATTGTTTTATACCTTGTTTTTTTGTTTCTTTCTCTTTATTTTTTCTGTACATCTTTTACATTGTGTTTTTTGGTCACATTGATTTTCCTGTCCCTTTGCATTCACCCTCCACATCAAAAACTCTTCCCAAAATAAAACAAAACTTAAGAGAAAGGATTTTAAATAAGGAAAAAAATAAGATTATCATTGAAGATGAAGTGTGACACAAGGACTCATGTTGTAATCCCCTTTGTCCACATATCTCTACTTGCACCTGTTCATTGCAAAGTATCTTGGGTATGGTTCGAGGTCTTTGATTCTACTACACTGTTGATGCTCGGCACTCACTAGGATTCTCCTTGGATACTCTGTTGTTGATCTGTGTTGTGGAGATCCTCCAGATTTTGTCTATGGTCAGGTCCCTTCACATGCTCCAGTAGATTATAAATGGGGTGAATGTTGGGACAGGCCAAGTCATAACCCTGGTTCTGGACCTGGGCAGCTCTAGGGTTGGCCTGCCAGCCAGATTTGCCCTGTCCTTACCACCAGACTGAGCTTTCAATCATTGTCCCAGGCAATTCACCTCTTTCAGCAATGAGGGAGAGTTGGGGCTGCTTCTCCTGATTTCACACCATCAGGATCTATTGTCTCCCACATCTATACCATTAGGGCCAGTCTATTGTGTTTCCCAGGTGAGTTAGAGGGGCCACTCTTTCACATTCTGGATCTGGTGGTGGGTAGAGACAGCCATTGTGCTCACTCTCAAGACCCCAGGGCCATCTCCTCTACCTTTCTCAGTAGTTGGAGGTTGAAGGAGGGCATCTCTCCTCCACCCGAGCTACCATATGTCAGATGAGTAATGAGGACAGCTCTCCTTTGCTCCTAACATCAGGTCTGTGTAGGTCTCAACACTAGCCACTGGGTGGTACTGTTTTGCTGCATAAGTGAGAGGCAAGGCCTATTTCCTGGGTGCTGCACCTGGAAAGGAGGTGGGTCAGCTCTCTCATCTGCTGCAGACAGTAAGCGGTGAAGAGTAAGGGGGCATCTATCACCTTCCCACACCACCACATTACAGACAGTCTTGAGGACAGCTCTCTCCTACACTTTCAAATTCTGGGCAGGTTAAACCAAGCCTCACACAAGAGGCTGGGTAAAGCAGACCATGGGAGGCCAGCTACCATGATCTGATTCAGGGCAAACAAAAAGTATAGCCAAGGATTAAGAAAACTTTTTGATCTGTGGGCATTTAGAAATAAGTTTCTATCTATATGACTTTAAAAAAAAACACAAATACTTTCTGATGGTAGCTTTCTCTTTTATATCATCTTAAAAATGGTCTCTGACTCTTTCTGAATCCACAGCTGCATATCTCCACACTGCTACCTACAGCTACATATCTTTACATACATCTTTTCACATGGACTTTTCTATCTGAGGGGAAAATAAGGCAACACACTTGCTTTCTGCTGGTAACCTAAGAAAAAGGGAACAAGCACATACATTCTCTTTTTCTTCAACTTAAATAATCTTTTTCACAATTTCTATATCTTCACACAGCTACATTCTTTACATATATCTTTTCTCAGGACTTAAACATCTTTCTTTCACAAGTATTTCACTTCTACATCTCTTTTCTATACAACTGCATCTTTCTTGTCTCCACACTATTACAAATCCTTAAAGCCACAGCTGTGGTGGTATTCTAATTGTACTGAAATGTGATTTTGATTGTATGTTAATAAATAAAGTTGCCTGGGGGTCAGAGCTATTAGAGCCATAGACAGAGTGTGGCGGTGGTGGCACACGCCTTTAATCCCATAGATCTCTGTGTGTTCAGGGATACAGCCAGCATTGGAGACATATGCCTTTAAGACCTAGGGGTCTGTACATTCAGACAGTGATGAGGCAGTCACATGTTTGGGTTTACAACCAATGAGAAGGCAGTATGACTGGAAAATCGACCTACACACAGGAAATAGCTCTCTTTGAGAAGCTGGGACACAGAGGAGGAAGGGTGAGATTTTAGCTCTGAGCTCTGACCTCTTGGCTTTTTCTTTTACATTGTTTCTGTGTTTCTTATTTAATAAGATGGTTGGATACATCTACATCTGGCACCCAATGTGACAAGAATCCATTAAAAACCACTTGGCTTGGCGGCAGGTACATTTTCCCGCAAGGGCGGCAGGTGGCCGACGGCGGCAGGTGGCAGCAGGCGGCGGTCAGCTTCTTAGTCCGAGTGGCGGCTTCTTAACCTGGGTCTAGGTCTGCTTGACCTCAGGCTGGACTATTGGTGAGCTGCTTGCTTAAATCCGGCTTGCTTAAAACCGGTGTTACAGGTGTTACATAAAACTCAGACCTGCCCTGCCGAACAGGGCCCTGCCTGTAAAGCCAACGCACGTGGTCGGAGCTTAAGGAAGCCAGACCCAAGCATTGACTCAGCACAAGAGGGAACACGTGGCTGGATTTAAGCTTTAGCCAGCTACGCTTTCTTGTGCGTTCTCTCTCTCTCTCTCTCTCTCTCTCTCTGGATTTACACCTGGGACACTAGGTGGCTGTTTTGAAAATCCCCTCAGATTTCTACTGTTCTACACAGATTTGGTAAGTCATAACATATCAGATATTTTAAAGGAAACTATCTAAAAGAGAATTTTTTTCCACATTAAAAAAAATGGGTTTTATGTGTACATTGGAAGAAAATTGGTTTTTGTTCGAAATTTTAGGCAGTCTGACAATGGAACACCTATATAATATTAGTATTGGTGGAATTATGCAGCTTATCACTATGCTAATCCTCATTTTAATATTTAAAAAGATAGTCAATTTAAATGCCAGGATAACAGCTTTAGAAGAACTTGTTAAACCTGTAAAAATTCAGACAGAAGAAATTAACAGTGAAGTTGTTTCAAGTCTGGATCATAAGGTTACAGAAAGAAAGCCTGTTTTCACACAGTCACCCTTAATTTATCCTGTAACCGTACAGCAAATGCCTGATCAAATGGCTACACAAAATATTTGGGCTCCAATTGAAATGTTGGATTTAAAAAGGTTTAAAGAGGCAATAGTATCTTATGGCATGCATTCCCCATATGTAAAGCAAATGTTAAACTCTTGGTCAACATATAATAGGATAGTACCACAGGACTGGCGGGACCTTGCACAAGGTGTTCTGGAACCCAGCCAGAGACTTCAATTTCTGAACTGGTTTAAGGATGAGGCTAAAAATATAGAAAGACAATGGAGGGATAAAGGAATACAAGTTTGCTAGGATCAGCTTATTGGAGAAGGCCAATATGCTTCAGTACAAACACAATGTTTATATGATGTCCAAACCCTAATTTTATGTCGAATAGCAGCCTTGAATGCATGGGACAGAGTTGAGGAACCAGGAAAAAAATCTGAGTCATTTACAAAGGTGATGCAAGGCCCAAAAGAGTCTTTTACAGATTTTTTACAAAGACTGGCTTCAGCAGTCTTTGAAGAGAATGGTCTCGGATTCAGAAGCTGGTAAGGCAATAATTGAATCTTTGGCCTTTGAGAATGCGAATGCAGCATGCAAAAGAATAATCAGGCCATTAAGGGAAAGATCTACACCTATGGAAGATTGGATTAGAGAAACAATTAATGTTGAGGCTGATGAGCATGATGATACATGGGTAGGAGAAGTAATTTCAAAAGGTTTGAGGAGTATTAGATGTTTTGGATGTGGAAAGCAAGGACATTTGAAAATGGACTGTAGACAGGTCATTCTGAGAAACAATGTTTCTTCAAGGAACAATGGCAACAGAATGCCCCTTCCTTCTGGAGTATGCAGAAGGTGTGGTAAGGGAAAACACTGGACAAACGAATGTAGATCAACAAAGGACAGACAGGGTAATCCTTTGCCTCAGTCTTCGGGAAACTCCCAGAGGGGCCTCACGCAGGCCCCCATTGCAAATCCAGTTCAAACCTTTCCTGCAGCCATAGAGGAAATCCCTGCTCTGAGCAATTAAATAACCAAATGCCTATTGGAATAAATCATGCTGGTCAGGATGATGAAACAGAGAGAATAGAAAATTCAGGAGAAAACATAAAGAAAATTTTTTGGCAAACTTCTATTAACGAACAAAGACCAAAATTAACGATAAAAATAAATGGTGTTTTGTTGTCTGGTCTGGTAGACACAGGTGTGGATGTTACCATAATTGCACCAGAATTTTGGCATCCAACTTGGCCTCTTCAGGAGGTAAACGTTCAACTGTTAGGAATTGGGACATTATCTCAGGTGAAACAGAGTGCAAGATGGCTTGAATGTATAGGTCCAGAAGGACAGAGAGGAAAATTAAAACCATATGTGGCTAACATAACTATGAACCTGTGGGGTTGAGACTGGTTGCAACAATGGAATACTCAGATTAACATACCTCCAATCTCAGAAACAAATCATAAACTAGCACATGTTACTGAGAGAAATATTAGAAGATATTGTTCTAATGAGTGGTCACCAGTCATCCATATTATACAAGAACAGGACACAATAACTGATGATCTTCCAAAGACACCAACAGTTCTACCTTTAAAATGGTTAGCAGACAAGCCTGTATGGATCCAACAATGGCCTTTAACAACAGAGAAACTCCAGGCTTGAGAAGAGCTGGTAGAAGAACAGTTAAATGCTCAGCATATTGAAGAATCAACCAGCCCTTGGCATTCTCCTGTATTTGTTATTAAAAAGAAATCTGGTAAATGGAGAATGGTAACAGAACTTAGAGCAATTAACAAAGTAATTCAGCCAATGGGCTCTCTACAATCTGGAATGCCTTTGCCTACTCTGTTACCAAAAGGATGGCCTCTCATAGTTATTGATTTAAAAGACTTTTTTTCAATACCCTTACAAGAAAAAGACAGAGAAAGATTTGCTTTTACAGTGCCTACTTATAATAATTCTCAACCAGTTAAAAGATTTCAATGGAGGGTCCTCCCACAGGGAATGTTGAATAGCCCAACTCTGTGCCAATACTTTGTACAACAGCCATTGGAAGTGATACGTAAAAAATTTCCTAAACCTATAATTTATCATTATATGGACGATATTTTACTAGCTGACTCAAATGCAGATACTTTAGAAATAATGTTTGAAGAAGTAAAGAAAATTTTGCCTTGCTGGGGATTACAAATTGCTCCTGAAAAATACAGAGAGGAGATTCTATTAATTATTTAGGATATAAAATAGAGCTACAAAAAATTAGACCCCAAAGGTGCAAATTCGGAGAGATAGACTACAGACTCTTAATGACTTTCAAAGATTATTTGGAGATATTTCTCATCTACAAACTATTGTTGGGGTAAAAAATGATGAACTGACTAATTTGTTCAAAACCTTAGAAGGTGACAAGGACTTAAATAGTCCAAGAGAATTATCACCTGAAGCTGAGAAAGAATTGGCCTTGGTAGAAAAGAAAGTACATGAAGGACACGTGGATCGTATTGATCCAAAGCTGGATTGCATTTTGGTTATTTTACCTTCTAGGCGTTCTCCTACTGGAATATTAATGCAGAGGGAAGATATTATATTGGAATGGATATTTTTACCAAATAAACGAAATAAAAAATTAAAAACTTATGTGGAAAAAAATCTCTGACTTGATTTA
The DNA here is from genome assembly GCF_004664715.2 of Peromyscus leucopus. Taxonomy (NCBI): domain Eukaryota; kingdom Metazoa; phylum Chordata; class Mammalia; order Rodentia; family Cricetidae; genus Peromyscus; species Peromyscus leucopus. Next base: position 174,542,305 of record NC_051063.1, on the reverse strand, counting down.
CAAAGGAAAATTGAGACTTCATCAATTAGCAGGCATAGACCCAGCAGAAATTGTTGTACCATTAACTAAGGAGGACATTGAAAAATTATGGACAGAAAGTGAACCTTGGCAAAGAGCTTGCAGTAATTTTTTTGGGAGAAATTAACAGCAAATATCCCAAAAGCAATAGAATTGATCTTATAAAGAGAGCTGATTGGATCTTGCCTCGAATTGTACAGCAAAAACCCATATCTGGAGTTCATACATTTTATACAGATGTTAACAAACAAGGAAAGGCAGATTACAAATCAGAAAATTTAAGTAAAGTGGTACAAAGTCCGTATAATTCAGTTCAAAAATCAGAACTTTATGCTATTCTGTTGGTATTAATGGATTTCTCAGAACCTTTCAACATAGTAACTGACTCTCAGTATGCTGAAAGAGTGGTGTTACATATGAGACTGCAGAATTTATCCCTGATGCTTCAGAATTAACTTCACTATTTATTCATTTACAAGATACAATCAGGAAAAGGCATCATCCTTTGTATATAACTCACATTCGATCCCATACTGGTCTGCCAGGCCCTCTAGCACAAGGCAATGATGAGATTGATAAATTATTGATAGGAAATGTGCTGGAGGCCTCAGAATTTCATAAAAAACATCATGTCAATAGTAAAGGCTTAAAAAAGGATTTTTCCATAACCTGGCAACAAGCCAAAGAAATAGTAAAGAAATGTCCTACTTGTTCCTTCTACAATCAAACTCCATTACCAGCAGGATGTAACCCAAAGGGTACTCAGAGAAATGAAATCTGGCAGATGGACGTGTTTCACTTTGCAGAATTTGGAAAATTGAAATATGTACACCACACCATAGATACTTATTCAGGATTTCAATGGGCAACTGCTTTGAGTTGAGCCAGGCAGCTGGCTGTTTCTGTCAACTCACAAATTTTTTGGAAGTTGCTTGTATGCACTTCCTGTTTTTATTTTTGTTAGCTAATATTATTCCCTTCTTGGGTCTCTGAGGGAGTTGAAGATTAGTTAGTTATGGTTGAAGATTAGTTAGTTATAGTTGAAAATTAATTAGGATAGAAAGTGCATTAGATACATCTTGGTTTTACCAAAATAGGATAGATAATGGAATTATTTTCTCTGATTTGTCAAATACCTGTTTAGGTATTTATTACATGTATATATTGTATATAGTTATCGTACTTTTGTATATAGTTTTTCTTTTGTTAGTTATAACCTTTTGCTTTTTTTCTTTTTATTAAAATAGAAAATGAGAAATGTGGTGGTATTCTAATTGTACTGAAATGTGATTTTGATTGTATGTTAATAAATAAAGTTGCCCGGAGGTCAGAGCTATTACAGCCATAGCAAGAGTGTGGCGGTGGTGGCACACGCCTTTAATCCCATAGATCTCTGTGTGTTCAGGGTTACAGCCAGCATTGGAGACATATGCCCTTAAGACCTAAGGGGCTGTACATTCAGACAGTGATGAGGCAGTCACATGTTTGGGTTTACAACCAATGAGAAGGCAGTATGACTGGAAAATCGACTTACACACAGGAAATAGCTCTCTTTGAGAAGCTGGGACACAGAGGAGGAAGGGTGAGATTTTAGCTCTGAGCTCTGACCTCTTGGCTTTTTCTTTTACATTGTTTCTGTGTTTCTTATTTAATAAGATGGTTGGTTACATCTACACACAGCTAAATACCTCATTTGCATAGCTCTCTGACAACACAGCACTTTACACAAATTCCTAGGCCCAGTTCCTCTATGTAGCAGCAGCTCTTTCACACAGCTCTTATTCACTCATGCATACATACTTCTACCTTATTCACTCACTCTTTACTCACTCACTCTTTCACCCACTCACTCCCTCACATTTCTCTCATGCTTCTTCTTCATCTCACACTCAGCACACACACACACCACTCACATTCTGTAGCATCTCTGACATACCTCTACATAGCTATCTTTCTCCACACCACCACTGATGGCCACAGCCAAACTCTGGATAATTATAAGTTGCCTTTAGGGCCCTAGGCAAACTCATAAAACAAAATAAGTCACATAGTTTCTCTTAGACTAGTAATGTCACGTTTACCTATGCACATAGCTCTAAGTTGGTGAAGGATCCCAGACAGTAAACAATTGGCTGAGGTCAGGGTATGTGCAGAAAGAGAACTACTGCAAGACTTATATTTCAAAGTAAACAGTCCAGCCTTTATTTAGTGATAAACAACACTTGGGGATTAGTCTTTGTGTATTTTGTGCAGGGGCAGCTTAATCAGTTTTGAATTCATTCTGAGGTATAAAATTAGCTGTCTTAGACACTGAGAATACTAGTTACTTTCCCGTGTCAGTAAAGAAGAATATTCTGTTAATATTTCTGTTCATCAGAATTATATAGCTTAAACAGAAATCATATTCCTGACAAACCACAGCTAAATGGGTGTCCCCAAAGTGGAAAACACACAACCAAGGGGCTGTGAATGACCCCACAGCTGTTCATGTTAGGGAAGCATACCAGTGAAAACTTCAAAAGTTATAGACAGGAAAAAAACAGTCATTCATATTCAATAACCCAAGTGGGAACCCCAACAGAGAATCATGCATCTGGTAGGTCAACTTGTTAATCACTAGTTGTTGCTGCTGTGCATTCCCATGGCCTCCTGACATTGGCTCTCTTTTGTTCCCCAGGTAGTGTGTAGTACCTGGTCTCCAAAGTCTTGCAGCTGGTGAGGGGTGGCAGGGACAGCGCTCCCACTCTTGTGATCTTGGGACCAGTTGCCACACCTGTTTCAGGCATTGATAGGCAGGGAGAAAGAAGGCAACTCTCCCATGCCCATGTCCTTGGTGGAAAGATAGAGACAGCACTCTATTGCTCAATACTTTAGGGCTTGCTCACCCACACCTACACTAACAGGGTTGTCTCTATTGTGCTTCCTTGGTGAGGTGCAAGGCCTGTTCTCCCAAGTGTTACAGCTGCACTGGTGTCCAGGTTATTATCCCATGCTTCTGATGGGCTTATGAGACTCACAAGGCAGTCAGGGTATCCAAGGGGAGGGACAGAGGACATATGTCTTCCTGATGACTGCATGTCCTTAGGGATCAAGTCTAGTGAATTCTCCTCTACAGGCAAGTAGTAACAGATGGTACTGACCCATACAGCTGCTGTGTTTACATGTCACGGACTTGAACATATTGAGGCTACCTTATTGCCATGGCAACATTCATTCAACATGTGTGCTATCATTGGGAAACTGAGACACAGAAACACCATTATGTAGATCTCCTCACACAAGCCAGGGGTGACAGACAAGCTGCCTGTGTAAACCATGTATACAGTTTATTTGTCCTGGAGACCTTTGGTTTCTGTGGAGGTAGAGGAGCTGTTTTTCAAAGAGGGTAATCTCAGTCATCCGCAACTTGAGGGGATGTCTGTTCCAGGAAATGAAAATAAATGGAGTGTTAGATTTGACTCCAGAACAAAACTACCAGCTTTAGCAGAATTTATGCAAAATTCCCGGACTCTGTAACCCAACTGCTGGACAAGAAATCATGTGCTTTCTGGAATGTTCTATTATAGATGTTCAATTATAGATAATGCCACTATCCAGAAAGGAAAAGGAAAAGGCTTTGCATTCTGTTTTCCAATGGATTCTGCATCTAACACAGGGCTCTCTCTGTTCAGGAAGTCACTATTTCAAAGAACTTTTGCATCTGTCTCTCATCATATATACCTCATTGTTCTCCTTAGAGACGTAATCTTTTCTTTCAGATTAGCCTTAGATCTTGGGTATGAGTAATAATGGTCTCATATGGAAAACATTAAAGTCCAAAATCCCTACCTTAGTTCTGCCAAGCACACCTCTAACGTCTACAAGTAATACTTGCATCTGACAGTATTAACCTGGGAGGGCAAGAGAGATGGCTCAATGGTTAAAAACAATAATTGCTCTTATAGAGGAATGAGTTTCTGTTCTCAGGACACCCAAGGCAGCTCATAAGCAATTTGTAATTCCATTTTCAGGAGATCCAATGGCACCTTCTGGCTACTGTGGGCACCAAGCACACTTGTTCACAAAAATTCATACAATAAAAATAACTGTAGAAACAGAAAGGAAAAGGAAAAAGGCAGGAAGACAGAAAGAAAAAAGAAGGAAAGAGAGAGAGAAAGAAAGAAAGGAAGGGAGGAAGGAAGGAAGGAAGAAAGAAAGAAAGAAAGAAAGAAAGAAAGAAAGAAAGAAAGGAAGGAAGGAAGGAAGAAAGGAGAGAGAAAGAGAACAATGACCCATAATTTCAGGAATTATCTCTTTACAGCCCATACTTGTGAAAGACGGAGCATTAGAGACCAAGAAGATGGTTTTGCTTCAAGCTCACATGGATCTCTATTTTGTCCCTTTCCTAGTTCATTCTGAGACTCTTTTTTTTTGGGGGGGGGGCCTGAGCCTTATCACAGTCACCATCAGATACCTGGAAAGATTGCCCCAAATTATGGTCCATTCTGCTCATTTAGCTGAGTGACAGGTGTACTCTTGGTCTTGTGTTGAGATTTCTGTGCAGACAAGCCTGGAGGATAGTGTGTGGATACATCTCAGGGATGCTCAATGAAAAGGCCTTTTTTGTCCTATCTGTAGGATTTCCTTGAACACCATTGCCTTAGAGGGCACTGTCACAAGCTCTGAAGTGGACATCAGCACAAATAGAGGGACACAGCATTTTTTGAGCATTTGGTCAGTGAGATCCACTGGAGACAATGGGCATCTGACTCCAGATACTCAGTCTGTACCATCAAGCTCTGCAGCTCACTCAGCTCACACATGGCAAAGACTGATTCTCCCACATAGCACAGGCGGCCCATTGTTTCTGAGCAATCATGTCCTCCTGCATCTGCCTGTGATTGATTTTGCCTCATTCTCTAATGACAAGTATTGTGGCTCAATGTTAGAAAGACCAACACTGTTTGAAAGTGGACTTTGCAAGTGCCAGAGGTCCCATAGAGGGCCATCTGTCTATTGTCTACACAATACTACTACCCAAGATCACCTTCGCAAGCTACTATTCTAACTTTATTGAGGTTAAGGATATGCCTTAAAGCATGTACATGAGAGTCAAAATACAACCTACCTGTGGAGGAAAAATGGCCAAAGCCTAACATAAAGTGAGAGGCTGAGGCTGTCAGAAGACAAATGGACACTCACTTTAATGAATGCTACAACTGACAGAGGACTCTGTGAATGTAAAACTGGGAACTTAATGAGTGCCACCCAAAGAGATGAATTCAATTGAACACTGCTTGTGAGTATTTTCTGATTCATCATGGCTACAACTGCCTAAATTGCAGATGACTAGAGCCAGGATGTCTGGTCCTTCTTAGGTTTGTGACAGACCCACCACACAGACAACTAAGGTGGCCTGTGAATTCTGGCCTATACCAAACACATGCAGCCAGGCCAAGCATTGAGCTAGAATGGGCTGAAAGGACTTCTGCCTAGAGAGGCACAGGGTGATAGAGATGGGGGACATCTCAGACTTGGCTCAGTGCACCCATGTTCACTGTATATTGTACAGTGGGGATGTTTTATGTGCTGTTCTGGGGAGGGATCAGGGATTGTACATGCTACATGAGTACTCTTCTACTGATCTGCACTTCAGCTCTGAGTGGGACCCGCACAACTAAGGTTATACCAGAGATAGGATCACCTTCTATAGACCAGGATTTCCTTTTCCTTCTGCTGACATCACATGCTGTTTTATTCTTTTTGCTCAGATTGTTCAAATGACCTGATTATATCCCTTGCATATATTCATTTCTATCCAGGATAAAACCTCAACCTCTTTTTTCCTGTTCCCTCTCACCCACCTGCACAGTATTCTTGTCTTCTCTGTAGGGAGCCCCAGATATCCTGCCAAGTGCACTTTATTCCCAACAACACCATTAATGTTTAAAGATCCTATATCTCCTGGTTCAGAACTCAGCTATTGGTATCAATAGGACCAAAGTGAAGAAAATTGCAGGTCTTGGGAAGTGGATCCTGGAAATAACATCATTGGGATTTGGGGTGAAATCTTGGTTTTACAAATAGATACAGAAATTAATCCCCAGTCTATGTCATGGGCACAAACAAATCCCAATCCTCTCAAATAGTCCCTGCTATAATTATTCCTCCACTTTTTGAAACTCTTATTTCTCTTGGGTGATCCTGGACTGGTGTTGGAATGTGAATTTATGGGGTTCTACAAGAGTAAGGAACTTCTTCCCAGGCAGACTTTACTAAAATGGAGTAGATTGTTCATTCTGTCACTAATTCATTCCTTCATGTCCCCTCCATTTGCTCTCATGAGCATCATGATGCAGAAAGATAGCCAAATCTCTGAAACATGCCCATGTTCTTTTAAACCCAATGCTCCCTTTTCCTATTTGTCTCACCTGGTGATTGGCTTCTGCTCTGATTCTGATGGAGCCAGAAGAGTCAGGTGATGAATGTCCCTGGGAGGCCTGACCTGAGTCGTGATGAAACATGTTTTGATGATGCTGTTTCCATAACTCTTCACAATGTCTGTTGTGGACATCACAGTGTCCCTGAGCTCAGTATCTGGGAAAATTGATACTCAAAAGATCAGAGTAAAATGCTTTTAACAATAAAAATAAATAAATATGTGTGCAATATTAATGATAATAGTAATAATTGCAGAAGAGTCATGAATTAGAGAGAAAGTGAAAGGAATGGGAAGAGGAGGAGTGTGGTGGTATTCTAATTTTACTGAAATATGATTTTGATTGTATGTTAATAAATAAAGTTGCCCGGGGGTCAGAGCTATTAGAGCCATAGCAAGAGTGTGGCGGTGGTGGCACATGCCTTTAATCCAGCACTTGGTAGAAGAGCTAGGTAGATCTCTGTGTGTTCAGGGATACAGCCAGCATTGGAGACATATGCCTTTAAGACCTGGGGGGCTGTACATACAGACAGTGACGAGGCAGTCACGTGTTTGGGTTTACAACCAATGAGAAGGCAGAACAAAAGGCTATGAAAAGACATACACATGGGAAATAGGTCTCTTTCAGGAAGCTAGGAGCATGCAGGAGGAAGGGTAAGATTTTAACTCTGAGCTCTGACCTCTTGGCTTTCTCCTTTACATTGGTTCTGTGTTTCTTATTTAATAAGACCATTGGTTACATCTACAGAGGAGGACAAAACTGAGAAATGAAAAATGCTGTAAACACAATAATGGTATAGACAGTTCTAAAAGAATACTTTTAAAGGCTTTAAAAAGAAGTGAAAGTAAGAGAGATCTAGGGAGAGTGAGAGAACAAGAAAAGGCTGCCATGAGAGTGAACATGCTTCTTCTGAGAGCACTCTCCATTTCTGGGCAACATCATCATTGAGCAGTCTTCTTCACATTCCTGGCAAATAAGAAATGTCTGAACTACTATAACCTTATAAGGGAAGAGGGAAATTTCACACCATGTGTTTACTTCAGTGTAGTATAAGTGACAAGAAGCATGGAGGAGCCAGTCATTGTAAACTGAGAGTAGTCAGGTCACAGCACAGACAGCTCCCACACTCTCTGTCCTAGAGTGAGCTGCAGGAGATGTGGCCTGACTAAGGCTGTGGTAACCTGGGTTAAAGCTGCAAACCTGTGTCCTAACACAAAGATGCAGAGACCATGACTTGACAGTGGATGGGATCTCAGAGTATGGCTGGAGTCTTTTAAGACAGATGTTTGAAATGAGACTAAGAGTTTGTTCTTGGAACCTAAAGAGAAGGCAGAAGGGACAAAGGTTAAGCAGCAGGAAGCCCTTTGTGAACTGGAAAGAGTAAGGGGAGAGGGAACCACATTGTTTTCCACTCCAAGTTCATTGTCATTGGCCATTTTATTCTGAAGACTGATGTTCCCAAATGTGGCAGGGTCATTCTCTAAATGAAAATTAAAGCTAGGTAGGCCACAAAAATGGCTCAGTGGGTAAATGCACTTGCTTCCAAGGCTCCCATGCTGATTTCCATCCACAGATTCAACTTGGTGGAAATGAGAGAACCAACTCTTTCACATCACCTAATCTCTATATATATGCAGTAGCATTTTCTTACCCATACAGTGATGTATGCATGAGTAAACAAATATATTCCCCCTCTCTCTTTCTCATGCACATATCTAAAATGCATAAGCAATTGAAAAATAGAAGTCAAACTATGGCATTAACCTATTTTCTTATCTACCAACATGAGAGTTTTTCAAATCAGTGCCCTTGTATCATTCATTCATTCATTCATTCATTCATTCATCATTATGTTTCTGAGGCTTTTCCAGGTAGTGGAACATCCCAAAACAACAGGGGAATTCTGCCCTCCTAAATCTCTTGTTGCAATACATGGGAAGCAGACAGGCATCTAGAAGGTGAATTCAGGAGTTGGCTGGAACCACAAAGGGTAAAAGGAAGAGAATGAGAAAGGAGGACTGGTGATATGGCCCAGTGTTTAATAGCCACACTGCTCTTCCTGTGGACCTGAGTTTAGTTTCTAGACACTATGTGAGGAAGCTTCACAAGGTTACCTAACTCCAGCTGGAGGGGACTCCACACAGTCCTTAGGCATCCATGAGTGAACTGGGCATCTGCTTCTGAGTCTCAGCATGGAGAATCCAGCTGCTCCAGTGCCCAGGCCCTTAACCACCTGTTCTGATTGGTTTATGAGACTTTACAGGAAAGTCAGAGAGCCCAAGGGGAGTGACAGAGGCTATAGGTCCTCCTGATGAGTGCATGTCATCAAGGATTAAGTCTAGTGAAGTCTCTCCTTCAGGCAAGTAGTAACAGATGGTGCTGATCTGGACATCTGTCCTATCCCAGTGTCAGGGCCTTGTTCATATTTGAGGCTACCTTATCACCATGGCAACATTCTTTCCATGTGCTATCACTGGGAATCAGAGAACAGAAAGAATAGTATTTACATCTGCCTCACACAGAACATGGGTGACAAACATGTGTGTGCAATCCTGTATCCACTGTTTTTACCCTGGAGGCCTTCTCCAGGGTCTGTGCAGTGGGAGAAACTGGTTTCCAGAGATTTTACTCTTGATCATCAGCAGCTTGAGTCTATTCCAGAAAGTGTGGTGATATTGTGTTCCCCAATATACTGTGCACCCTAGTAAACTTAACTGGGGTCAGAGAACAGTACAGCCACGAGATCAACACAGAGGCCAGAAAATGATGGCACACACATCTTTAAACCTATCAATTGGAAGGCAGAGTTCCATCTGGATCTCTGTGAGTTCAAGACCACACTAGATACAGAGCCAGGTGTGGTGGCACACACCTTTAATCCCACCCAGTACTTGAGATTTCATGTCTTTGCTTGGGAAAGACACATGCCTTTAATCCCAGAAAATCATTGCAGGAAGCAAAAAGGTATATAAGGCATGAAGACAGGAAACTAGAGGCTTTTTAAGCTTTTAGACTTTTGAGTTGCAGATCAGCTGAGATCCATTTACGTGAGGAGGACTCAGTGGCTTTCAGTTTGATGAAACAAGATCAGGTGAGAAGTTAGCAAGGTGAGGTTAGCTGTTGCTTGGTCTGTCTTTCTGATCTTTCAGCATTCACCCCAATATCTGGTTCCTGGGTTTGTTTTTATTTAATAAGATCGTTTAGAAATTCATTTATAAAAAAGTGAAAGAGAATGGACAGTTCGATATGACTTTAGATCTAAGCTACCTGCCTTTGCAGAGTTCTTGCAGAATTTCAGGACTTCCAAGCCCACCTACTGGACAGAAAATCATTGATTCTTTGTCATGCCACTGTCATGATGCCAGAAAGGCAGAAGACTTTGATTCCACCTTTCCCTTAGATCATGCATCTAACGCAGGGTTCTCTCTGGTCAGGAGGTTACTTATTTCAAACAACATAACATCTGTCTTTATCATACCTCATTGTACTTTTTAGAGAAATAATGCTTTCAGGGACCAGCCTTAAATCCTGGGTATGATAACAATGATCTCATATGGAGAAAGTCAGAATCCTAAATTTGTAGTCCGTATCTGCCAAACACATCTGGCACTTCCAGCTACAGTTCCAGAAATTTCTTGCTCACTACTTTCCACCAGTCAGATCTGCCTCTGAAAACATCTACCTGGGAGTTCTGGAGAGTTGGCTCAATGGTTAAGAACTCTGATTGCTCTTGTAGAGAACCCAAGTTCTGTTTTCAGCACACCCATGACCTCAAAAGCAATCTGTAATTCAAATTTCAGGGTATCCAATGCCCTATTTTGGCTTCGGTGGGCACCAGGTATACTTGTGATTCACAGATTAATATGCAGTAAAAATAACTATTTATGTGAAGAGAAAGGAAGAAAGAAACAGAAGGGAAGAAAGAAAGGAGAGAGTGAAGAAAGAGGAAGGCAGACAGGAGGGAAGGCAGACAGGAGGGAAGGAAGGAAGGAAGGAAGGAAGGAAGGAAGGAAGGAAGGAAGGAAGGAAGGAAGGAAGGAAGGAAACAGCAACCTGCTATTCAGGTATTATCTTGCTATGGCCCTTAACTGTGCAAGACAGATGCCAAGACAATGGTTCTGTTTCAAGCTCACGTTTAACCCACAATCTTCCCTCTCGTAGATCATTCTCTGACTCATCCTTTGAAATCAGGGATCTGTGCCTATGTCAGTCATCATCAATTACCTGGGAAAACTGGCCCAGTCTGCTCATTTAGGTAAATTACAGGCCTATTCCTGGTGTCCTGTGTGAAATTTTTGTACACACAAGTCCTGGGCACAGTTTGTGGGTGCTTCTCAAGGAAGCTAAATAGGAAGTTTTATTCTGTCCTATCCATACGACTTCCTTAAACATCATTGCCTTGGAGAGCACTGACCTAGGCTAAGCAGCTGGCATCAGTATAGTGAGAAGGACACAGTACTCTGTGGTCCAAGGCAGCCAGTGGGTCATTGAGGTCTGGAAGTGACAATGGGCATCTGACTCCAGATCCTATGTCTGTAGTATCAAGTTCTGCAGGACACACATGACAAAGATTGTTTCTCCCATACAGCACAAGAGACTCACCATCTATGAGCACTCAAGTCCCCCTGCATCTACCTATGGTTGATCTTTTTCCTGTTTCTCCAATGACAAGGATTAGGGATAGGTGTTAGAAAGACTAACAATGGTTGAAAGAGCCCTTTAAAAGGGTACCGGGTTCCACAGCAGGCCATCTTCTTTCTTGTATACACAGCACTGCTACCAAGGCCATTATTAGGAAAAATTCTAACCCCATCGAGACTGAGGATTGTAGCCTTAAAGCATTTACATGAATGTCTGAATACAACCTACCCATAGGGTATTAATGGTCAAAGCCTGTCAGAAGGTGACATCCTAAAACTGTCAGAGGGCAACTGGATTCTCACCTATTCAGTGTAACAACTGACACAGGACCCTATGAGTGTATAAATTGGAAATGAGTGGCTGCCACGCAGTGACCCATTCAGCCTGAATATTACTTGTGAGTAATTTCTGTTTCCTCATGGATATAACTGCCTACATACAGATATTTAGAGCTGTGAATCTCAGCTATTCTTGGGTATTGACACAGACCCACCACACAGATACCTAGGCTGGCCAAGGATTCCTGCTCTAGCTGAAGCACATGCACTTAGGGCCAGTATTGACCTAGAATAGGCTGGGGGAGTTCTCCTTCCTAGCAGCCTCAGGCTGATGAAGGCTGATGAAGGCAGGTGACATCTTAGACTCTGACTCATTGCACAAATTACAGTCCAGTAGAACTTTTTGTGTGTTTGTCTCGTGATGGATTATGTTTTCTGTAAGCTACATCAGTACTCTTCTACTAATTTTCACTCCAGCTCTGGTTGGGACCTGGTCAACTAAGGTAATAGAACAGATACTAAAGGATTCTATACACCAGATTTTTCCCATTTCCTTGCAGGCACCACATGTGGCTTTATTTGGTATGCTTCACATTGTCCAGGTGATCTGATCATATCCATTTGTATTCAGGGTCAAACTTCAACCTTTTCTGCAAAGCTGCCTCTCAACCACATGCACAGTACTCTTGGCTTATCAATGGAGAACCCCAGATATCCTGCAAATTATCTTATTTTTCATAACATCATTAATAATTCTTGATAATCAAATATCTTCCTTGAGTAGAACTCAGCCATTGACATCACTAGGACTGGAAGTAAAGAAAAATATCAGGTCTTGGGAAGTGGATCCCTGAAATGACAGCATGAGCTTTGGGTGAAGCCTTGGTTTTATGGAGAGATAAATAAATCGATTCTTAGCCTATATCATGGGTACAAACAAATCCCAATCATCGCATGAGATTCCACCTATGATTCTTCCTCCTGTCCTTGCATCTCTAATTTCTCTCGACTCACCTTGACTGGTATTGAAATGTGAAGTGGGGCATTCTCCCAGAAAGGAGGTGATGGGGATGTTGTCCTGTATGCTGCAAATATGTGTTGCTCTGATTGTTTGATAAATAAAGCTGCTTGGCCAATGGTGAGGCAGTGTAAGATTAGGCAGGACATTCCAATTAGAGAGGGAGAAAGGGAAAGGCAGAGAGAGGAGACACTGCTAGCCACAGTCATGAGAAGCAAGATGTAAAGAAAAAGATAAGCCATGAGCCACTTGGCAAAGTATGGATTTATAGAAATGGGTTAATTTAAGATGTAATAGCTAGGTAGCAAAAATCCTAAACCATTAGGCCATGTAGTTCATAATTAGTATAAGCCTCTGTGTGTTTACTTGGGGGAAAAGAGTGGGAGAGATTTGTTCTGACCATGGTCTGGCTGGGACACTGGAAAACTTCCAACTACAGAGAGGAACTTTTGAGGTAGAAAAACTTTACTTAATGTCAAATATATTTTTCTTTCTGTCAATAACTCATGTATTCCTGTCTCCCCATTTTCTATTAAAATCATGACACAGAAGGAACACCCTGAATGATGAGCCATGCTGATGTGCTTTTATCCCAAATGCTTCCATTTCCAGTCTTGTCTCAGCTGTTAATTGGCTTCTGCTCTGATTCCAGTGGAGCCAGAAGAGGCAGGTGATGAATGTGCCTACGAGGCCTGTCCTGAGTCATGAATAAACATGTTTTGATAATGGTGTTTCCTTAACTATTTACTATGTCTGCTGTGGACATTATAGTGTCCCTGAGCTCAGGACCTGGGAAGTGGGAAAACTGACACTCAGGGTAGATGTTCCTGAGCTGTACCCTGGCTCTTAGTGGACCCTAAAACATGTGATGTTCATAAAAACAGTGAGGGACACACACTTGGAGACTGGGAAACTTCCTCTAGATTCTCCCTATAGAGGAAGAGGAGTAACCATTTAAACCTTTTCCTAGTTAGCATTAACTGTCACACTGAGACCACCTAAATCATGTTGGGGAAAAGAGAATCTTGAGGCACAGGCCTCAGTAGTCATAAGAGCAGATGAGTGACCCACCTGCCAGCTGAAATGCACCACTCCCTAGATTCTGCTCATATAGACCCATCCCACACAGTGAGCTGTTTCTGAGCATCAAATACAATGCTGTCAGGCCCTCTTTCTATTTCTGACTGACTTATGTGCTCAGTCACAGGCCACATCAATCAGAAGAAGAGGTGAAGACCACACCAGTAAGAAAAGACCCCCCTACTGCTGCACCAAAGGAAAAGTTAACAGCCAGAAAATGAGCTACAAACCTTGACAGTAGGTCACTAACAGATCAGTTTAAAGAACTCAAAAAAGATTATCTAATCAAACCACATAAGAAGCTAACTGGTGTAGCTATCATAATATGTAAGAAAATAGACTTCAAACCAAAATTAATCAAAAGACTTGGAAAAGGACATTTCACATTTATCAATAACACACCCACCAAGATGATATCACTATTCTGAACATCTATGCCCCAAACACAAGAGCAGCCACATTTATAAAAGCAACATTACTAAAGCTTAAATCACACTTGCACACCCATGCATTAATAGCCAAAAACTTCAACACCCTACTCTCACCAATGGACACATCATCCAGACAGAAAATAAATAGAGAAATAAAGAAACTAGCAGATATTATGGCTAAAATAGTCATGACAGATATCTACAGAACACTCCATCCCAACACAGAATTTACCATTGTCTCACCACCTCATGGAACATTATCAAAAATTTGTCATATACTTGGTCACCAAAGCAAGTCTCAATAGATAGAAGAGAATTGAAAAAATCCCCTTTATCTTATCAGACCACCATGAATTAAAGCTGGATTTCAACAACAACAGAAACGACAGATAGACTATAAACTAATGGAAACTGGACAATTCTCTATGGAATTACCATTAAATTATGTAAGAAATAAAGAAAGAAATTAAGGAGACACAAAATCAAACTAAGTAGGACCTCATGAAATTCAGACCAACAGCTATGGATCCTCACAGGCCTAGAATTGGCCCTCTGCGTTAGTAAGACAGTAGTGTAGCTTGATCTGCTTAAGGGGCCTCCTGTCAGTAGGATCAGGTTCCATCCCTGGTGCATGAGCTAGCTTTTCGAGCCCACTACCTGTGGTGGGGCACCTCACATAGCCTTGAAGCAGGAGAAGGGGCTTGGACCAGCCTCTAATGGATTACCAGGCTTGCCTGACTCCCCAAAGGAGGTCTTACTTCTTGTAATAGAGAATGGGGTGTGTATAGTGGGAGAATATTCAGGAAGTGGGAGGAGGAAAGAGAGGGAATCTTTGGTTGATATGTAAACTGAATAAAATATTTCTTCATAAAAAACGGTAAAAAAAAAAAGAAATCAGTGAGTTCCCATACTAGTGACTTACCAGCACGTGTGAAAATAAAAAGAAGAAAACACACGCTGGAGGAATAGAGCACAGCAGAAAATAATCAAGCTGAAGGCTAAATCAATAAAATAAAGGCATAGAGAATAATACAACAAATTAATGAAACCAAGAGTTGGTTCTTTGAGAAAATTAACAAGAGTGACAAACCCTTATCCCAACAAAGTAAAAGACATGGAGATAATATCCAAATTAACAAAATCAGGAACAAAAATTGTTCCACAAAACAGAAACAGAAGGAATATTTCCATATTATTTTATCAGGCCACAGTCATCCTGATATCCAAACCACACAAAGCCTCAACAAAGAAAGAAAATTACTTACCAGTTTCCTTCAGGAACCTAAATGTAAAAAGAATCAATTAAAACTCACAAACTATATCCAAGGGCACATCAAAAAGATCATTCACCATTTTCTAGTGGAAGTCATCCCAGAGAAAATGGGATGTTTTGTCATATGAACATCTGTAAATGTCACCTACCATATAAACAAACTGAAAGAAAAAAAATCCACATGATCATCTTATTTGATGCTGTCAAAGACTTTGAAACAAATCCAACAATCCTACATGATAAATATCTTGGAGAGACCAGGGATACAGGGGGGCCATATCTAAAAATAATAAAGAAATTATGTAGCAAGCCAATAGCCAACATAAAATTAAATGTAAAAACTCAAATTCCACTAAAATCAGGGACAAGTCAAGGCTGTCCACCCTTGCCATATCCACTGAAGAAAGTCCTTGAAGTTTTAGCCAGAGCAATAAGTCAACTGAAGGAGATCAAAGGGATATGAACAGAAAAGGAAGAATTCAAAGTATTACTATTTGCAGATGATAGGATTGTATATGTAACTGTGCCCCAAAATTCTGCCAAGAGATCCCTAGAGCTGATAAATCCCTTCAATGAAATTGCTGTTTACAAAATTAACTAAAAAATTCACTTGGCCTCTTATACACAAATGATACAATGGAGGTGAAAAATTAGGGCAACAAAACCTTTCAAAATATGCAAAAATAATAGAAAATATATTAGTTTAACTCTGAATATGTGTGGTGGTTTGAAATAAAATGGCCTCCAAAGAAGTGGCATTATAAGGAGGTGTCTTGCTGAAGAAAATGTGTCACTCTGGGAGCAGGCTTTAAGGTCTCTTCCCCTCTAGCTTTTGCTTTCCTGACAGGCAGACAATTAACTGTTGTCTGGAAGATGTAAGACTCCCAGCGAGGTCTCTATTCACTTACATATGTGTACACCACCTTACTCTCCATCATGATGATAATGGTGAACTGAACCTCAAACTCTAAGTGAGCCACCCCAATTAAATATATTCTCTTATATGAGAGGTCATGGTTATGGTTTCTCTTCACAATACAGAAACCTTAATTAAGACACCAAGCAAGTGAAAGACTTTTATGACAAGAACTTCAAGTCTTTGAAGAAAGAAATTGGAGAATATATCAGAAGATGGAAAGATCTGTCATGCTCATGGATTGGTAGGATTAACATAGTAAAAATGTCCATCTTACCAAAAGCAATCTACAGATTCAATGCAATTCCCATCAAAATTCTAATACAATTCTTTATAGACTTAAAAAGAACAATACTCAACTTCTGATGTAAAAACAAACAAAAAAACACAGGATATTAAACAAATCCTGTACAATAAGGGAACTTCTGGAGCTATCACCATCCCCAATTTCAAGCTTTATTATAGAGTCATAGTTTTAAAAAAAGTATTGTATTGGCATAAAAACAGACAGATGGATCATGGGAAAGGGGGAAGTGGGAAGAGGGACTAGGAGGAGAGGAGAGGAGAGAAGAGAAACTGTGGTCAAGATGCAAAAAAACAATAAATAACAACAAAAAAGAAAACAGTCTCACCTGACAAAGTCATGTCAGGCTGCACATTTCTGTGAGTGATTGTCTTAACTGATAAAGGAGTGCCCAGAACACTATGGGTAGCATCATTTCAAGGTAGATAGTCCCTGGTTGTATAAGAAACTAGGTAACTATGCACCAGAGTGTGAGCCTGTGAGTGGGCCAGAAAACCTCAAGTTTTCTGCCTTCACTTCCTTCAAAGCTGCAATATAACACAGCCCCAGTAGGAAAATGGACTCTACTCTTTCCCCTAAACTGCTCTTTTTCAGGTTTTTTTTATCACAGCAAGAGGAAGAAACAGAAAAGTGTATAGGGAAGACACATCTATTAAAATCAATGTGATTTATTCTCAAGAGCAAATCCCCTCAGCACTAACATGTCAAAGAGAGGATGAGATTTACACATCATTGATTGGCCAGAAAGTGCATGTGCAGTCCTCTGCATTAGTTTCATCTGCCACCCCCTTATTTTAATCAAACAGGATTTCTCTGTATAATCCCAGCTGTCCTAGAACTTGCTGTATAGACCAAGATAGCACAGATCTAACAGATCCAGCTGCCTGCACCTTCTCAACTCTGGGATTAAAGGCATTCACTAACATGCCCAGCTATCTCCTGCCTTTTAATGTCAATAGAAATGCCTTAGTTCTTTCCTCTGAAGTTTCCTGAGCACAAGGCTCCTCCTGAGAATATTTACACTACTTCCGACTTTATTCCATGGCTTCCTATGACAAATCTTGAACTCTGTCTAGACCCATCCTACAGTAGAAGGAATTAGGAGTCCTGAAGAGCACAGTGATCAGGATGATAGGCTCTGCATCCTGCCTATGCTGTACATATCAAGGAAGTTCACATTTAGTTTCGTGACCAGGCTTGCTGTAGCCCTAGACATGAGATTGCAGTTCTCCCAGTATTATCAAGGGGATCACTGAGATGGCAGGTTACACACACAATGCTCCAAAAATTGTTTTACTGAGCCTTGATCTAGCAGACTGCTTTCCATCTCTGTCCCTACTAACCTTGAGCTCCCTCCCTAGACCCTACTCTGACCTACTGACTCCTTCCTTTTTCTGAGAACATCTTTCTGCAGAGGTACCATGAAGTTCTCCTTTCTTCTGGTATCTCTTAGAGGGTAAGATATGTTTACCATGGGAGAATCTTCAAGGAAAGGAAAAAGGTGACCCAGGAAGATAAGAGAGGACATGTGCAAACCTAACACATAATGGTAGACTGTTGCCTTGAAACTCTCTATAGGAACATGGAGCCCACAGTCTTTTCAAGGACATACAGGTCACCTCTTTTCCAACAATTAGCACATGAAACTGCTCACACAACTGCTCCTGGGCCTCTCTCCTGGATCATTAATTCGACTTGTGATATTAGTGATAAAGGATTGATCTTCATCCCTTGTCATCACTCAGCTGATACCTTTCCAGCACTCAGACACATTTCTGTCATCTTCCTGCAATGTTTAAGTAAATACCACCTTCTGAGAGCATTAAGAACACAGGATAGATACAGTATTCAGCAGTGTCTCTGTGTCACAAGGACACATAGATAGGACGGAGGCTCCTTCTTTGGTGCTGACAGTCCCAAGGCCAAGATGAGGCAGATGTCATCCCCAAGATAAGCTGTTGTTCTCGGAAGGCATGGGGAAGCTTATCATCCTTGTTGCTCAATGTGTTGCTTGGAGGAGGAGCATAAAGCAGGGTTGAGAGGGATGCAGGACAGCACTGAGAGTGGAAGAAATTGAGCAGTGCCTTGGACTCAAGTCACATCACTTATAACCCATTGGATTCTGGGAAGTGCTGCTGTGTGAGAAGAATTTCAGCTCAGAAGGAGGAAGAACCACAGAGGCTGAGTTCTGTGTTGGAGCTGAGGCTCTTTTTTACAGAGGGAGGACAGCAAGTGAGAAGAATAATGGAGGAGACTTCTGTGCTTCTCTGGAAGGGATGTACCCCATTGCAGGGCCTTCTGCTCACTGGTAAGTACTCCTAATCTCTGATTTTGTGAGGGTGGGGAACTCAGAGGCAGGCTGGTGTCTCCTAAAGGGAGCAAGATCTTGAGAAGAGACTCAAAGTTTCTGTTTTCAGTTATGAAGACTAGGTACAGTGAGGGACAGAGCCTCAGCAGCCTGAAGCTCTCAGAGGACAGCAGGTGATGATGCTAATAGAAAAGGCTCAAAACTCCATATTCACAGTGAGTTACATTGGCTGAAGACAGCTGTTCCCACCCAAGGCAGCATGACCCTCCAAATAGAAATCAAACTGGGGAGGGCTAGTGAGATTTCTCAGTGTGTGAAGATATGACAACCTGAAACAAATCCTCAGATCCCACAGAGTAGATGAAGAAAACAGAGATCTGCAGGCTCTACTCTACCCTCCACATAGGTTCTCTGGCAAGTACCCACATATGCACACCCAGACACATGTGGCCCCACACAGATTTGTGGAATACATCTTCATATGTGCACAAGAAGACAGCAGCCTTCACAAATACTCACATATATTTACATAAGTAAATCTAAAATCATGTATTTCAGACTTGAATATAATTATTGTAAGCTCCAAACCTAGGAAGTATGAAGAAAAATAAAGGAAAACACACTCCTCCTTCCTTCCTTTCCTTAATTTTTTCCTTTATCCAACTATGTCTGAGACTTTTTCTGAAACTGAACCTTCCAAAATGTTCAGACTAACCTTGCCTTTACAAATTCCTTTTTCTGAATAGGAGAAGGTGGCTTAAGCCTTTCTTCTGACCAGTAGGAGGCAGAGGAAGGTGAACTCAGTGAATCAAGACCAGCCTGGTCTACAGAGCACATTCCAGGACAGCCCAGGCTATACTCAGAAACACTGTCTAAACAAACAAACAAATGTAAACCCCAAACCAAAACCAAAATGCAAACAAACAAACCAAAGTCCCAGAATAGGGTATTTGATGTACCAATACCTGAAATCTGAAGCCAGGGGTTGACTCAAATCATATAGGGAACAGAGAAAAAAATAGAATGTAAGAAATCTTCAGATGAGGAGTTCAGAGGGTCATTGCGCCTCAGTCCAAATACTCTGTGAGAAGACATATGAAAGAATGAGGGGGGAACAAGGCAGACACCTGAGCAGAAACTTTGTAAGAGAGTTAGCACACACTCAGACATTCTGAGTCAATGAAAGTCTTGATGCACATGTCTACAAAGGAGGGAGGGCACACTTCTATTCACACACCAAAGCTGAGTGATGATCACAGCTGTTTAACATAGGTGTTTTCACTCAATTCCCTTCTAGCCTCCATGTTAACCTTCTGGCACCTGTCCACCACTGCCCATGTGACCATTGAATCACTGCCACCCCAAGTGACTGAAGGAGAAAGCGTTCTTTTCTTTGTCCATCGTCTGCCAAAGAATCTTAATGCCTTTGCCTGGTTAAAAAGGCTAAAAAATACGACACGAGGAATTGCATGGTATACATTGGACAATAATTTACGTGGGCCAGGGCCTGGGCACAGTGGTAGAGAGATAGTGTATCACAATGGATCCCTGCTGCTCCAAAATGTTACCCAGAAAGACACAGGAAGCTATATCCTACAAACCTATAATAGACGTAGAAAAATCATATCAACAACAACCATTTACCTCCATGTGCACGGTAAGTGATTCATTGTGAACTCTGTGAGCTTGGTGAGGTTCATTTCACTGGATACATACAGGAGAGTGGTCTGTGCCTGCCTTCCCCATGCATGGTGTCCCATGTTGAGGTTTGAACATTTAGTGCAGGACAGATATGGTGCAGAGTAATGATACTACTCACATACAAGTATAATAGGTAAACAAGTGTAAAAATCAAAGCAAATAGATCCAAAAGTGTATCCCTAAACCTATGAGTTTCTTAAATAAATCCATGGGCATACAGGATTTTGGGATATCAGTTATTCAGTCTCTACATACATTTGAGTTTTTCTAGGCATCATTTAAAAAATATAAGACATGCCGGGCGGTGGTGGCGCACGCCTTTAATCCCAGCACTCGGGAGGCAGAGCCAGGCAGATCTCTGTGAGTTCGAGGCCAGCCTGGGCTACCAAATGAGTTCCAGGAAAGGTGCAAAGCTACACAGAGAAATCCTGTCTCAAAAAAACATATATATATATATATATATATATATATATATATATATATATATGAGACAATTCATTGTTCTTATGATGTGCCCATTTGAGTGGACTCGAAGTAAAGAAAGTTAGGAGAATTCAGGTATTGGCTGCAACCCCAAAAGGAACAGAATAACAATGAAATCAGAGAGTAAAGACACGGGGTCTGTAGAGGAAGAGGTCAGGCAAGGCATCACCCCAACAATAATACACTGTAAATGTGAGCAGGGATCTGATGACAGTAGCCAGGTCAATGTTGACAACTGAAGGGAGCCATATAGTGGAAATAACAAGAGTGGGGATACTGAGAACATAAAGGTCATATGCAGACCCTCACAAAGTAGGACAGAGAGATACTTAACCCACAATCCTAGGCTGAAAAATGGACACAGCTGCTCAGGACACGGGGCTTCATCTTAGTCAAATACCCAAGTCCCATTTATATGGATCTCTCTATTCTCTTCTAGCTTTCCTTTGGAAGTCTGGGCACAATGCTACCTCTACCCAGCTTAGGATTGAATCAGTGCCACCCATCGTTGCTGAAGGGAAAAGTGTTCTTCTCCTCGTTCACAATTTCCCGGAGACTGTTGTGGGTTTTGTCTGGTTTAAAAGAACTGAGTCCAAGAAATGTGTAGTTGCCCGATATATACTGAGCAGGAAATCAACTGTGTGGGGACCTGCCTACAGTGGCAGAGAGACCTTGTACAGTGATGGATCCCTGCTGCTCCGTGGTGTTACTCTGAATGACCGTGGGTTGTACACCCTAGAAATTCTGAGAAAAGACATGAGATGTGAAGAAGCACAAGTGCAACTCCAGGTGGACAGTAAGTGACTCTCTGTGACTGTTCAGTACTGGGTGGGGCTTAGACACACAGGACTGTCATGGCTGCCTAGCCTCTTTCTCTCTGCACTGTGTCTCCACAGGGAGGTTTGAGCACTTAGCGCAGAACACACTGGTAGAGACAAATGTCTTAGATCATCCTCCATCTTCTGACTCCACCTGCATCAAGGAAGACCTTGATGGAAAGTAACTCAGCCTAAGATGTCAGAGTCAGCCCAGGCTCTTGGGGCTCTAGAGTAGAGAGGCCTGAATCCTGTCATCTTTCCAAGGCTGGACTAAAGTGATGCAGGGGAATATTTTTCTAGTGCTCTATTCTTACATCATCCTAAAGCTAACAGAGAACAATGATTTTAGAACACGCATGTCAAACTGAGGTACTTAATAGCCCCAAATTGAGAGTGTCATAAATAAAATCCAGGAACTGGTCCAAATACCATTGAGAAGTGCTTCCTATTGGTTGCTCTTAATGCTTGCTCCCTCAGCTCTCTTACATCACCCAGACTCCTAGCCTGGGGCTTAAACTTACTGCATTGGTCTGAATCCTTTTGCATCAATTACCAATTTAAAAAACTGCAGTATAGTTTTGGCCAACAGCCAATCTGGTAGTGGCATTTTCAAGTGAGGCCTTGTCTTGCAAAATAACTATTGCTTGTGTCAAGCTTACATAATAGCCAGCCTAGTACCCAAGCCTTTTAAATATCTGTGCTTGCCTTGAAGATCAGACTGCTCCCAGAACCAAGGGGTACTTGACAGAGCAGCAAGTGCATCTGGTAGGAGAACTCAGGGTTTGAATGTTTCCTTAAGAGCAAAATGAAGAAAAAACCTAGAAAGTGAAATTTCCAGGCCTGTTGAGTTCAGGGGAGGCATCATCCCAAACACCGGTGTACCTGTATGAGAGCAGTGTCTGACTGAAAGCTGACTGAAAGGGAGGGAGCAGCCTTGTAGACTGTTCAAGGGGCCAGTTTCATGAAGAGTAGAAAACACTACTGTTGGAAAAAAGTCATGTTAAATCGGATAGACACACACACAGCTTCAAATCTAGGTTGAGTAATAAATCCATGTGCTCAGGATGGAGGTCACCATCTTTTCACCAAGGACAATGATCCCCATGTGATGGCTCTTCTTTTCTTTTTACTCCCAGCTTCACCTTCTCTGTTCTGTAAACCTCTCACTTCCTCCCAACTCATGATCCAACTGGAGCCTCAATATGCTGCTGAAAGCGAAGATGTAGTTTTCCAAGTTCAAAATCTTCCAGAAGATATCCAAGGCTTTTCCTGGTACAAATCAAAGTATAGGACTGAGGTTCTTAAAATTGTAGAATACAATAGAGCCATGAATTCCATCTCCTGGGGGCCTGCACACAGAAGGAGAGGGATGGTGTACAATAATGGATCCATGATGCTCTGGAATGTCAATGAGAAGGATACAGGAATATACACACTAGAAGTTTCAAAGAAAGATTCCAAAATTGAAAAAGCATATGTGGAATTTCATGTAAAGCGTAAGTAACTCTCTATAGTCTTCAACTGCTACATGTGGCACATTCTGCTTCATGCACTAAACTGTCAGTTTTGGGCTGTGCTTGCTCTCTCCCTGACTGCATTGTTTCCCAAAATGGGGTTCACCACAAACTGCAGGAAACACATGTGGAAGACAAACTGTAACAGATCAGAACCAGTCACATATATTTACCCACAGAGAGAAGGAAATGTGCTGGATTTACCCATCCACAGGGTGTCAGCTGCAGCCCAGACACTTGGAGCTCTCACCATGCACATATCTGCAGATGGACTCAGTGGGATTCAGGCAGTCCCTGGCTGATTAAACCATAAGGTCCTCACAGAGATCACCAGGAATCTCTGGCTGCAAAGGTTTGCCCCTGGCTGGACTCAGAGTGACATTGGGAGCTTTTTGTTACTGTTTGTTTAGATTTACTGTGAGAACTAACAGAAAACAGAGCTTTAGTGACCATGTCATGGGACTGATTACCCCACAGAGTATAGAACCAGCTGTGTACTGCCATGACAGCTGCAGTTAGGTAGGTCACCTGAGCATCTCCTTCTCCTGAGGCTCAGTAGCCAGGTGTCTGGCCCATTAACCTATTGTTCTGATTAGTTTGAGACTTCACAGGAAAGTCAAGGCGCCAATTAAAGAAACAAAGGATGCAGATACTCCAGATTCTTCCTACAACTCATGGAGTTCAGCCTAGGGAATTTTCTTCTGCAGGTGAATAGTAACAGATGCTACTGATGTGAGCAGCTCCCCCTCCCAAGGTCAGACCATTGCTCATAACTAAGTTTAACTCATGGACATGGCAGTGATCTTGCATTGTGTGCATATTACAGGGAAACTGAGACACAGGAAACAGTACCTGAATTAGGGTAACACAATTCTTAGGTGGGAAATCCAAAGTATGAGATATGCTTATAGACGTAGCTCCAAATTCTTGCCTCCCATCCCCCGCTGGAAGCTTTATAAATTGTGAACTAAAGGTAGCCTGGTTAAACTCTCCTAACTCCTGTCATCTGGTACCCTTATCTGTTTCTTCACAGAGTATGTGTCACAGCCCTTTGTGCATATCAATGATACTACAGCAGAAGGACATAGATCTGTGATCTTTACCTGCATTTCACCTGATCCTGATGTCTCTATCCGTTGGATCTTCAATAACAAGATTATGAAGCGAACAGAGAGGATTACTCTGTCCCCAACAAAGCATGCACTCAGAATATATCCTGTCAGAAATGCAGATGCTGGAGAGTATAAGTGTGAAGTCTCCAACCGATTCAGTATGAAGACGAGTCTCCCAGTCTCCTGGCCACGATGAATGAATGACCTCTCCTCTGATCCCACAGTAGAATGCTGGTACTTCTATATCAATGGGGTATAAAATGGAGAAAAATTATGTAGTAAAACTGATCAGTGTCTATTCAGGTACAGCCAGGATGGAGACTCATGCCTAGAGTTCTGGAATACATGTGTGTAAAGGGAAAGCCAGGATTTAAAGTGCAGTTGTCTTAAAAGAAAAATAAGGACATCAATGTGGTAAACAAAAATTAAAAGCCTAGTTTGTTGTTTAACTATATAGTGATCCCTCAGAATTCATGGGAACTAATTTCAGGAGCCCTCAAACTTTTGGATGCTCTGAGTCTGCTGTGAAAATGATACTTTGTTTGCCTAGAGAAAAGTAACTTCTCATATATTCAAATACATTCCCT
The DNA here is from genome assembly GCF_004664715.2 of Peromyscus leucopus. Taxonomy (NCBI): domain Eukaryota; kingdom Metazoa; phylum Chordata; class Mammalia; order Rodentia; family Cricetidae; genus Peromyscus; species Peromyscus leucopus. The sequence continues at coordinate 174,517,404 of NC_051063.1, read as the reverse complement.
GTTTAACTAATTTAACTCGGCCCAATGCTGCCTGCATGCCATCATCCATGTGAAATAAGGAAGAGTGACAGGAGAAGGGTCTGCCCATGTTTCACTGTGGACATAGCTGGTTACTAAATAGCTTTAATACACAGTTTGTTTAATGGACAGATGCAAAATCCTTCATGTAATGGCAAATTGTACTGTTTTCATCCTGAAAGTGACATAATTAGTGGGACCTTGCAAATGAGTATGTTTCCTGTTAATATGTATTTCTTTTCTCTTTTATTCTCCTTTTATATATTACATCCTGACCATAGTTTCCCATTCCTCCACTCCTTATTAAGCCCCATTATCCCTCTACCCCAGATCCACTCCTCTCTTGTTTCCTTTCAAAAAATGAACAGGCCTCCCAGGGATATCTATAGAACATGGCATGACAAGTTATATTATACTTGCCCCAATCTCTCATACCGGAGCTGGAAGAAGCAACCTAGTAGGAAGAAAATGGGTCCAAAATGCGGACAACAGAGTCAGACATTCTCCATTTCCAGTGTTAGGATTTCCAGAAGAATATCCATAAACATTACCATAACTTATATGCTGAGGCCCTAGCTCAAACCTATACAGGGTCTGTTATCATCACTTCAGTCTCTTGATCCTCTATAAGCTATGCTTGACTGTTTCTGTTTTATATGTTTTCATGGTGTCCTTGACCCCTCTGGTTACTATATTCCATCCTTCCCCTATTCTGATGGATTCCACCAGCTTTCCCAAGTGTTTGGCTGTATGTCCTTGCATCTTTTCCCATATGTTGCTAGATAATTCCTCTCTGGTTGCCAGTAGGCTGGGCACTGATTTACTAGTATAAGAGAATATCTGCCGAAGACGGCATATGAAAAGCCTGATGTGTTGCTAGTGGAATCTGTGCTGGAGGTACCAGAGAATGATGACATCATTCCCTCCAGGCCTGCCCCATGGGATTCTACTAAGCCTGCCTTCTGCGGGCCAGGGAGAAAACAACCCTTGTGTCCCGAGGGCAGACTTTATGGAGTATGCATGTCATGTTCTCACCCATCCAACTGTTACTAGTTCTTATAATCCTCCTACTCTATTTGCTCTTTATGATTTTCTTTTTCTCTCCTGCGGTGATTCCCATGAAATTAGAAATTATATTGAGATTGTGACAATGGCAGGAGTTAAAGCTGTTATGCAGGTCATGGGAGAAACCCAGAAGGCCAGTGGCAGAAAACTGTAGATGGAGTGACATATAGATGGGATTAAAAACAAGACTTGTCCAGAACTAGTTAAAAGACAACTTGATGAATTACAGAGAGATGAAGAAGGACTTACGCTGAGTGGAAGCTGGCAGCTTGGTACTTTAAACCAGTGCTTTTACTTCTATGCTTTCTGAGAAACCACAAGTAGATGGCCTCTGGGGTGATAACCTCAGATGTTCTGATAATTATTAACCTGTTGAAAGAATAAGCTGGTATGCTTTGGCTTTCTTCCTGGGAACTTCTGTGTGCAATCAAGGGGTACAAGGTACAATTTGCTGATTTACAAAAAGAACCATTGAAACTATTGTGAAGAACCCAATCACCTGATGAATTTTCTCATTCCCTATTTCATTGTATTATTACAATAAAAGACAGGGGTTGGGTCAGATCAGGAGAGAAGGCAGAGAAAACACACATCTCCAGATCTGACAAGACTCATCAGCTTGGACCAAGTCTTGTGTCCCAGTCTTTTCTTGTACCTGACAGACATCCTTTCCCTTCGAGACCCTCAAACTGCTGAGGCTGGCCTCCAGCAAATATCATCAATAATCATTTCATTGAAATGTTTTTCCAGTCATGTTTGTTGCCATCCTGAATTTCTGTGCTGTCTGGCCTCTAGTCTGTGGCCATCCAGACATAATCATATCCAGTCTCTCTCTCATGGTAATGGTTTTAATTTGGAGCAGTCATTGGTTGGCCAATCCCACAAGTTCTTTTTACCATTACTCCAGTACATATTTCAGAAAGGACTGATCGTAGGTGTAATGTTTTGTGGCTGAATTCATGTCCCAGTCCCCCTGATAGAAGTCTTCTGTGGTTACAGAAAGTGGCTGGTTCTGGCTACACAGTCCTCACTATTAGTAGTCTTTTCTAGGGTCATTCTTGCAGATACCAGGAAGTTTCCAATGTAGTATGTTTCCATGTTGCTCCCCAAATTCCCCACTATTCCAGTCATTACTGCAAGTACTTTCTCCTTCCATCCCACCTTCCCCCACCTCTTTCCTCATTTCTCATCACCACATACCCCACATCCACCCACAAAGTCTGTTCTAATTCTTCTTCCCAGGGAGATCCATGGGTCCCATTTGAGTCTTCTTTGTTACTTAGCTTCTCTATGCATGTGACAAACAGGACATCTAATGGTTTCTGTGAAATATTACTTTACATTAGTTGAACTCATGTGGCTCTGTTTGTTCACTAGTTTCAGAATCTTCTGTAGAATCTTTAGCATTTTCTAAAACAAAGTTCATGTCAACTGTGGGTCTATTTTATAGCCAATTAATCGGCCAATTTTATTTATCTTTTTGCCCAATTGTTCTGTCTAGAATATCTAAGCAAATATTGAAGAAAAGTGGCCACCACAGCATCCTTGTCTTGATCCTGGCCTTGAAGGGAAAGCTGTCAATGTCCACATTGAGTACTCAGTTGGCAGTGGATTTACATGTGTGCTGCTAATGCACTGGCCTCTCTTCTACTCCTAGTTTGTTTTCTTCTTTAAAAATTGTTCACTTTTGTCAACTTTCCTTATTGATTCAGGTTTATAAGTTATTCATGGAATCAGTTTGTGTTTCTTTATGCTTCCATCCCTGTAGGTTCTGGGCAACTATGTATTTGTCTGTTTCATGTAAGTCACTACACAATTACTCTCATGACTATTGTGTAGTCATGAAAATTTTAGTAATATGAGAAATTGGAGGGCAAGTTCTCAAAATTCACTTCTAGTGTTAATAATGTCACTCTTTTAAAATCAAAGTTAATTTAATTAAAGGTTGTTAATCTCATTATTCACTTTAAAATTTGTGAATTCTATTATTTACTTTGAAAAAACGAGCATTTTCATTTTATTGAAAATAGGTTATTTTCTCACACAATATATGATGTGTAAATTTTCCCTCACTCAATACTTCCCAGTTCATCCCCACATCCTCTACCATGGGGATACAATCCCTTTATTTCTCTCATTAGAGAAGAAGAGGCTGCTAAGAAAGAAAAAAACAATAAAACAGGACAAAATAAAATAAGATGAAACAAAACCTATCTTATTGATATTGGACCCTGCAACTAAACAAGGGCAAAAGAGTCTCAAGAGAAGAAACAATTGTCAGAGACCCACTTGTTCTCAGAATCAGGACTCTGAAAGAAATACTAACCTAATAGCTATAGTATAAATGCAGAGAATCTTCTATCCACTCATGTATCCCCTGTGCATGTGGACCTGATGCAGTAAGTAACCTCTTTTCTGACAACTAGAACATATAGTACTTGATGATTCTATGTAAGCTCACAATAGAGGAAAACAATCAATTGTTCTACCCAGTTGTGATTCCTACAAACTACAGAAATTAACAACATGGCAAGATATTCCTAAATATGCAAAAGTGGCAGTTAATTTTGGAGGACACCAAAAACTGTGTATTTGGACTTCAGGCTGCTCAATAGGGTGGATATCATGGCTGGTATTAGGATGCAATCAACTGTACATGGATAGTGATATTATGGATCCTAGGGGGGAACCTAAAATGGGCTCTTTCTAAAACCAGTTTAATTTCTATGTTCATTTTAAATACACGTCCCTATTCCCATGGATAAATGTAGCACTAGCCCTACATTAAAGAACCTTTTTGCACAGACATAGGCCATTAAAGAAGTACAAAACTAATCCAAATACAATAAATAATGGATTCTTGGTGATATGTGTAGGAATGTCCCTCATAGAATGACAGTTTTGAATGCTTGAACCATAGGGAGTTGCACTACTAAGACCTCCTAGACCTTGTTTGGGTAGATGTCTCATGCTTAGAGGAAGTTTGTCACTGTGGAGGTGGGCTTTGAAGTCTCATATGGTCAAGCTGTGGCACACAGATACTTTCTGCTGCCTGATGAGGCCATGGCCTTGGTGTCTATTAAAAGCAATAAAACCCTAATCTGTGCTGTGGATATCTTGCCTAAAGCTGCAGACCTGTGTTCTAACACAAAGATGAGGTGACTATTCATTGACAGTGGATAAGAAAAGGGGAACTCGGAGAATAGCTGTAAATTCCTAAGATAAGAGTTGGAGCTGGACTCAGAGTTTGTGCTTGCAGAGTACCTAGACAGGACACAGAGAACAACAGTTCAGCAGCAGGAGTCTCTTGGTGAGCAGGAAATGTTAAAAGGAGTGGGGAAAAGCCAGAGTATTCCCTACTCAAAGTTCATCACTATTGACCATTATATTTTGAAGACTGAAGTTTACAATTATTATAGGGAAATTCTCCAAATGAAAAATCCAACCAAGGTGGGCCAAAGAGATGTCTGAGGTACTTTCTGTAACTCCAGCTACAAGAGATTTCACAAAGTCCTCTGGTGCCAGTAGACTCCTGCACATAGTTTGTACAGAACCATACACAAATAGAAAATAAAATAAATATTATAAAAATAAAATAAGAAAGAGATTGCCCAGGGATTCTAGAGGTAGCAAACAGGGAAGGCATCCCCCACCCAGAGATGCTCTTAGTTATGAGCAGATCTGAAAGCACTTGGCTTGACCATTCATAAAGCTGAGAACACAATTCCACACAGGTTGAATGACTTGTTCAGGAGCACTAACTGAAAAGACGCCATGTCACATTGTTTCTCTCCACCAAATTCTGTAGAACCACCCAGACACTCACACTGAAGCTAAAAGATGAACACATCTGCTTAGGATATAGGCCCAGTGTTCCATGAAATACACAAGGACCAATATTCCTGTCTTTTCTCCCTGGCCATAGTTTTGATTTATTTTTTAAAAAAGTTTAAAAGATCAGTTGAATTTGGTGAGTATTTTGCCTGCATTTGTGTCTGTGTACCCCCTGCATGCAATGGATGCAGAGTTATTGGTTCCTTAGAACTGGAGTTAAATGCTATGATGAGCAACCCTCTAGGTGTTGTGAACTGAAATCTTTTATCTGAATTGACCCTGCTGAGAGCAGAAGTGTGATGGGGTAACTCAGCCAAAGATCAGAAAAAGTTCAGAAGCCGGGCAGTGGTGGCCTTTAATCCCAGCACTTGGGAGGCAGATGCAGGCAGATCTTTGTGAGTTTGAGGCCAGCGTGGTCTACAGAGCAAGTTCCAGGACAAGCTCCAAAGCCTTACAGAGAAACCCTGCCTCAAAAGAAGAGAAAAAAGAAAAAGCCCAGATGGTCTGGATTCACCATAAATGCAGCCCTAAGAACAACCTTGGGACTCAAAGAGAGTCTAGAAAGGGAAGTATGGAGTCTTATTGTATTATGAAATTTTCTATTGATTTTAGGTACCAACTACATATTTCCTCTCCTCACCTCTACTGCCTCCCAATCTTCTCCTGAAACCCACCCCCCAATCCCACATCATCCAAGGCAAGGTCTCCTATGGGGTGTCAGCAGAACCTGGTTCATTCAGTTGAGACAGGTCCAGGCCACTCCTCCCTGAACCAAGACTGTGCAAAATGTCCCACCATAGGCAATAGGCTCAAAAAAGCCAGCTCATGCACCAGGGATGGGTCCAACCCCACTGCCTGGGGACCCCCTAAACAACTGTCTTACTTATCTAGAGGGCCTAGTCTAGTACCATGGTGGCTCCTCATCTATTGGTCCACAGTTCATGCAACTCCTCTAGTTTTGCTGGACTTCTCTGTACATTTTCCCATCATGATCACGATGTCCCTTGCTTATAGAATCCCTCCTCTCTTTCATTAACTGGACTCCGGGATCTTGGCCTGGCACCTGGCTATGGATCTCTGCATCTGCTTCCATCAGTCACTGGATGAGGGCTCTATGATGACAGTTAGGGTATTCAGCCAATTGATCACCAGAGTAGGCCAGTTCAGGCACCTGTAGATGAACAGTCTTATTAAATAAGAAACACAGAGCCAAATTCAGAATTAAAAGCCCAAGAGGCCAGATCAATAGCTAAGAGCTAAAAACCTTTTCTTACACTTACTGCCGCTGCTGTCCTTCCCCTCAGCAAGAGGCCTACTTCCTGTGTGTCTGTCCTTTTATTGACTTTCTGTTCTACCTTCTCATTGGTTGTTAAACCCAACCACATTACAGGGCCTGCTGGCGACCTTGGCTGGCCACAACTGAAGGCAGGAGTCCAGATGGCGGAGAGCCAGAGCCAGCACTCAGGGAGCAGGGGAATGCCTCACTCACAGCGGTTTTTTGCTCATCTGGGGGCTAAGCTAGGGAACTGAGACTGGACTAGCTGCTCCCTTTTCCAGGAATGGAACTGTGTAGGCGTTCCCTGGTAATATGGAACTTTGCAGGCAGGTTTAGGTACCCGCCAGCCGGGGAGGAGGCTAAGGGTGGGAACCACCCAGTCCTTGGGAATTTGCCCCATGTTGAGCACCAGATATTGGTGAAATTATTGAGGCCACTCCACTTAGGTAAACAGGAGATTTTTTTAGTGGGTAACTTACAAGTGAAGGGATAGATAGGTTGTGGGTTCTGGGAAAGACACAGCGCAGTCCGGCAGTGTTCTCTGGAGAACTCTCCTTGGTCTACCTCTAGCAACCAGAGTCCAGGAAACAAGAGAAGGTGGCACATCCAGATCTCTGGTCTTCAGGGCCCTCTCTTGGCCCCACCTTGTAGGCATGATAGTTATCAAAGCCTCAATGGGGGTTGGAATTTCCAGACCAAAGCTGGAATGGCTACCCACTAAACCACATGACCTCCTTGTCACTGCCTATCTGTACAGATCTCCAGGTCTTCTGTGGTTGGTATTGAGATTAAAGGTGTGTGTCTCCATGCTGGCTGTATCATTGAACACACAAAGATCTGCCTAGCTCTGCCTCCCAAGTGCTGGGCTTAAAGGCATGTGCCACCACTGCCTACCTTCTGCTATGGCTTGCTATTAGCTCTGACCCCCAGGCAACTTCATTTATTAATATACAAATAAAATCACATTTCAGTACAAATAAAATGTCACCATAGGCACCCTCTCAACTACTGCTAGTAGATTAAGATGGGTTCATCCTTGTGGATTACTGGGAATTTCCCTAGCACCAGGTTTCTCCCTTACCCCATAATATCAACCTCTATCAAGATATCTCTTTCAGTGCTCTCCCACTCTGTCTTTGCCCAGCTTGACCATCCTGCTCCCTCAAGTTCTCATCCCCCACTACCTCCCCTCTATTGTCCCCCTCATCCTCAGTTTACTCATGGAGGTACCCTCTGTTTCCCCAGCCAAGGTGACACGTGCATCTGTCTTAGGATCCTCCTTGTTTCCTAGCTTCTCTAGAGCTGTGGTTTGTAGTCTGATTATCTTTGCTTTATATCTAGTATCCACTTATGAGTAAGTACATACAATGTTTGCTGTTCTGAGTTTGGGAATCTATTTCCACCATTGCATCTTCAACACCTTAGATTCTCTCATCCATCTCTTGCATTCTGTTGGTTATCTTGTGTCTGTGTTCCTTTTCCTTTACCCAAATTTTTCATTTCCAGCATTCCCTCGGTTTGTGTCTTCTTTATTGCCTCTATTTTAATTTTCAAGTCATTAACTGTTTCCTTCACTTGTTTGGTTGTTTTTTTTTTCTTGGTTTTCTTGACTTTCATTAAGGGATTTATTGGTTTCTTTCATTTTTTTGTCTTTTCCTTGATTTCTTTAAAGAAAATTTTCATTTCCTTTTAAACATACTTTTTCATCTTAATAGAATCATTTTTCAAGGTCATTTTCTTCTGCTTCTTCTGCATTGAGGTATTCATGTCTTGCTGTAGTAGAACCAGTAGGTTCTATTGGTGCCATACTGGTCTTTATGTTGTTGTTGAATGTATTCTTGCACTGGCAACTACACATCTCTTTCACCAATTGATGCAAACAGTGTCTGTGTCTCGGGAACCCACTCTTGGTCCAGTTGGCACTCCCATTGTTTGTTTCTCGGGGAGCTGCTGGGGTCTCAGGGAGGTGGGTGGGTTTGGGAAACAGAGTGGGGCTTGTAGATTACAGGGTGGTGGTGGTCAGGCCTGCTTGCACAATTCTTCCCTGCTGGCCTGCAACTGAGGCTGCAATGGGTGGGAGGATGGGGTGGGATAACCATAGTTTTGTTTTTATTTTTGGTTTTTGGAGACAGGATTTCTCTATAGCTTTGAAGCATGTCCTGGAACTCACTCTGTAGACCAGGCTCACTTCGAACTCACAGATATCCCCTGCCTCTGCCTCCCAAATGCTGGGATTAAAGGTGTATACCATCAAAGCCCATCCAGGTTAACCATTTTTAACAGAAGCTAAACGATATAGAGTGTATAAACCTCAAACAAAAATATGCTGGGGACATATGCTCAGTGGACATAAGCGAACTTTTGTGATGAGCTAGAGAGTTCACAGGAAGTTCAGGGTCTCCAAGGGAGGAAACAAAGTAGAAAGTTACTCCATGCTTTTCCTCTGAGGTCCTACCTAGAGAACATTCCTCTGCAGGTGCATAGTAACAGATGCAGCTGACTTGAGCAGCTCCCACATTCCAACAGCAGTCCATTGTTCATATCTAAGCTTAACTCAGGGACACAATGGTGATCACACAATGTTTGAACTAGTGAAGGGAAATAGAGACCCAGGAAAGAGTGGCTAAGTCAGGGTCACACAGGCCATGGGTGTCAGATCTGAACCACAAGTAATCTCTCTGCTGTCACAACCCTGATGTCTCCACCCTCAAAGCTTTTGTAAGTGTCTGTTAACTACAGAGTGGGTGGTGGAGATACCTGAAGGACTATTGTCACATATTTCCTCCTTTCCTTCTTTGCAGAGTCTGTGACACAGCCATTTGTTCAAGTTACAGATGTCACAGTTACAGTACAAATCTCTGTTGTCCTCACCTGCCTCTCAGCTGACTTTGGAATCCCCACCTGGTGGATCTTCAATAACCAGAGCCTGAAGCTCAGAAAGATTGACACTCTCTCTGCAAATATGCTCTCTCAGCTTTGATCCTGTCAGGAAGGAGGATGCTGGTGAGGTATCCAACCCAGTCAGCTCAAATACCAATATCCCAGTCAGGCTGGCCATGATGAATGAGTGACCCCTCTCATCTCATCCTAAAGCAGAATGGTGGCATTTCTAATTTTTTGTACTTTAATTTTGTTTCTTTCTTTTTATTTATTCTCTACATCTTTTATGTTGTGTTTTTTGGTCACATTGGTTTTCCTGTTTCTTCCCATCCATGCTCCACATCAAAAACTCTTCTCAAAATAAAAAAAAAATTAAGAGAAAGAATTTTAAAAAGGGAAAAATAAAAAGATCATCATGGAAGATGTAGCATGACATAAGGAGTCATTCAATAATCCCCTTTGTCCATATACCTTTACTTTCAATTCATGATTGCAAATAATCACGGGACTAGTTTGAGGCCTTTGATTTCTGCTATACTATTGATGCTGGTCCCTCACTAGGATTCTCCTTGGATACTCTGCTGTTGATCTGTGTTGTGGATATCCTACAGATTTTGGTCTGTGGTCAGGTCCCTTTATATGCTCCAGTAGATTGTAAATGGGGTGAATGTTGGGACAGGCCAAGTCATAACCCCAGTTCTGGACCTGGGCAGCTCTAGGGTTGGTCTGCCAGCCAGATCTCCCATATCCTTACCACCAGACTGAGCTTTCCATCATTGTTCCAGGCAATTCACCTCTTGCACTTATAATGGAGAGTTGGGCTGATTCTCCTGCTTTCACACCCTCAGGGTCTATTGTCTCCCACATCTATACCATTAGGGCCAGGTCTATTGTGTTTCCCAGGTGAGTTAGAGGGGCCACTCTTTTATATTCTGCATCTGGTAGTGGGTAGATACAGCCATCCTGATCACTCTGAAGACCCCAGAGCCATCTCCTCCACCTGTCTCAGTAGTTGATGGATGGGAGGATGAAGGAAGGTATCTCTCCTACACCCAAGCTACCACATGTTAGATGAGTGATGGGGACATATCTCCTTTGCTCATAACATCAGGTCTGTGTAAGTTTCAACTCTAGCCACTGGTCAGCACTGCTGTACTTACTTCATCAGTGAGAGGCAAGGCCTGTTTCCTGGGTTCTACAGCTGGAAATGAGGTGGGTCACCTCTCTCATCTGTTTCACACAGTGAGGTGTGAATGGTAAGGGGGCATCTATCACCCTCCTATATCACCTCATTACAGAAAATGAGTGGGGGCAGCTCTCTGCCACACTTCCAAATTCTTGTCAGGCTCAAACAGGCCTCACCCAACAGGGTGTGTAATGCAGACCATGGGATGCCACCTCCCATGATCAGATCTAGGGCAACTAAAAAGAATGCCTCAGAGTAGCCAGGGATTAAGAAAACTCTTTTATCTGAGGGTATTTAGAAATAAATTTCTATCTATCTTCCTTTTAAAATAAAGAAACTCACATGCTTTCTGATGGTAACTTTCTCTTTTACTTCATCTTAAAAATGGTCTCTGATTTTCTGAATACACACAGCTGCATATCTCTACACTGCTTCATACAGCTACATATCTTTACATACATACATCTTTTCACATGGACTTTGCTATCTGAGGGGAAAATAAGGCAACACACTTGTTTTCTGCTGGTAACCTAAGAAAAAAAGGAACAAGCACATGCTTTCCTGATAGTAACTTTCTCTTTTCCTTCAACTTAAATAATCTTTTGACCATCTCTGTATCTTCACACAGCTACATTATTTACATAAATCTTTTCACATGTCTATACACTTTTCATTCATATACATTTCTCTTCTACATCACTTTTCTATACAGCTTCATCTTCCTTGCCTCCACACAGTCACAAATCCCAGAAACCCACAGCTAAATACCTCATTTGCATAGCTCTCTGACACTTTACACAATTCCTAGGCACAGCTCCCCTATGTAGCAGCAGCTCTTTTACACTGTTCTCTCTCTCTCTCTCTCTCTCTCGCTCATTCACACATACATACTTCTTCTACATTATTCACTCACTCTTTACTCACTCACTCTTTCACCCACTCACTCCCTCACACTTCTCTAATGCTTCTTCATCTCTCACTCAGTATGTGCATGTGTGTGTGCGCGCGCGCACACACACACACACACACACACACACACACACACACACCACTCACATTCTGCAGCAGCTTTCACATAGCTCTACACAGCTTTCTTTCTCCACACCACACCACTGCTGGCCACAGCCAAACTCTGGATAAGTGTAAGTTGCATTTAGGACCCTATCCATATTCATAACACATTATAAGTCACACAATTTCTCTTAGACTAGTCATGTCATATTTACCTATGTACATAGCTCTAAGTTGATGAAGGATCCCACACAGTAAACAATTGGCTGAACATTGAGAAGTCAGGGTACACGCAGAAAGAGAACTCCTGCAGAGTCTTACAAGTCAATGTAAAAAGACTGGCCTTGATTTAGCAATAAACAACAGCTGAGAATTAGTTTTTGTGTGTTTTGTGCAGGGGCAGGTCAGTCAGTTTTGAATTCAACCTGAAGTGTAAAATTAGCTCTTTTGAGAATGAGAATACTATTACTTTCCTGTGTATGTAAAGAAGAATATTCTGGTATTATTTCTGTTCATCAGAATTATACAGGTTAAACAGAAATCATCTTCTTGACCATACACAGCTAAATGTGTGCCCCAAAACTGTAAAACACACAACCAAATGGCTGTGGAAGATCCCACAGCTGTTCATGTTATGGAGGCATACCAGTGACAACTGGCTATGTACAGGATAAAAACAGTCATCCACCATCAATAACTCCATGGCTTTGCCAAGTCGCCCCCCCCCCAACAGAGAATCATGCATCTGGTAGGTAAACTTGTTAAACATTATTTTGCTGTACATTCCCATGGCCTCCTTCAGGTTGGCTCTCTTTTGTTCCCCAGGTGGTGTGCAGGGCCTGGTCTCTGAAGTGTTGCATCTGGTGGGTGGCAGGGACAGCTCTCCCACTCTTGTGATCTTAGGACCAGTTGTCACACCTGCCTCAGGCATTGATAGGCAGGGAGGAGAGGAGGGCAACTCTCCATTGCCCAATCCCTTAGAGGACAGATGGTTGATAGAGACAGCTCTCCATTGCTCACTACTTTAGGGGTTGCACACCCACATCTGCACTAACAGGGTTGGCTCTGTTGTGCTTCCTTGATGAGGTGCAGGGCTTGCTCTCCCAAGTGTTACAATTGTACTAGTGCCCTGGTTATTAGCCCATGCTTCTGATGGGCTTATGAGACTGCACAAGGCAATCAGTGTCCCCAAGGTGAGGGACAGAAGACATATGTCCTCCTGATGACTGCATGTCCTTAGGGATTAAGTCTAGTAAATTCTCTCCTTTAGGCAATTAGTAACAGATGGTGCTGATCTGGACAGCTGTCCTGTCCCAGTGTCGGGGCCTTGTTCATATTTGAGATCTTATTACCAGGGTAATATTCATTCACATGTGTTATCACTGGGAAACTGAGAACAGAAACAATAGTATTTATATCTGCATCACACAGGACATGGGTGACAGACATGTTGTCTATGTACAATCCTTTATCGACTATCTTTACCCTGGAGTGTCTGTGCAATGGGATCAACTTGTTTTCAGAGACTTTACTCTTGGTCATCAGCAGTTTGATTCTGCTCCAGAAAGTGTGCTGATATTGTGTTCCCCAATATACTGTGCACCCTAATAAACTTAACTGGGGTAATAGAACAGTACAGCCACTACACAGACACAGAGGCCAGAAAATGATGGCACACACCTTTAATCCTATCACTTGAGAGGCAGAGATCCATCTAGATCTCTGTGAGTTCAAGACCACACTAGAAACAGAGCCAGGAGTGGGGACACACACCTTTAATCCCAGCATTGAGATTTCATGTCTTTACTTGGGAAAGACACATGCCTTTAATCCCAGAAAATGATTGCAGGAAGCAAAAAGGTATATAAGGCATGAAGACCAGAAACTAGAGGCTTTTTAAGCTTTTAGGCTTTTGAGTTGCAGATCAGCTGAGATACATTCGGGACTCAGAGGCTTTCAGGTTGATGAAACAAGATCAGGTGAGAAGTTAGCAAGGTGAGGTTAGCTGTGGCTTGGACTGTCTTTCTGATCTTTCAGCGTTCGACCCAATATCTGGTTCCTGGGTTTGTCTTTATTTAATAAGATCATTTAGAAATTCATTTATAAGGAAGTGAAAGTGAATGGATAGTTCGATATGACTTTAGATCTAAGCTACCTGCCTCTTGAGAATTCTTACAGAATTTCAGGACTTCGAAGCCCACCTACTAAACAGAAAATCAATGATTCTCTGTCATGCCACTGTCATTACACCAGAAAGGAAAAGAGATGGCTTTGATTTCACCTTTCCCTTAGATCACACATCTCACACAGGTCTCTCTCTGGTCAGTAGTATACTTATTTCAAACAACATAACATCTGTCTTTACCATACCTCACTGTACTTTTTAGAGAAGTAATTCTTTCAGCTGTAATCCTTGGTGTCATAACAATGGTCTCATATGGAGAAAGTTAGAGTCCTAAATTTGTGGTCCATATCTGCCAAACACATCTGGCACTTCCAGCCACAGTTCCAGCAAGTTCTTGCTCTCTACCCTCTACCAGTCAGATCTGCCTCTGAAAACATCCACCCTGGAGTTCTAGAGAAATGGCTCAATGGTTATGAACTTTGATTGCTCATATAAAGTACCCAAGCTCTGTTTTCAGCACATATATGTTGTCAAAACCAACCTGTAATTCAAATTTCAGGGCATCCATCCAGTATCCTATTTTGGCTTCTATGGGAACCGGGTATACTTGTGATTCACAGATTAACATGCAGTAAATAAAGCTATATACATGAAAAGAAAGAAGGAAAGAAAGCAAGAAATAAAGAAAGAGAAAAAAGTAAGAGAGAAAGAAAAGAGAGAAGGAAGGAAGAAAAAAGGAAGGATTGAAGAAAGTAAACAGCAACCTTCTTATCAGGAAATATCTTGCTATGACCCTTAACTATGCAAGACAGAGCATTGCAGGCCAAGACAATGGTTCTGTTTCAAGCTCACTTTTGATCCAAATCTTACCTCTCCTAGATCATTCTCTGACTCATCCTCTGAAATCAGGGATCTGTCCCTATGTCAGTCATCATCAAGTACCTGGGAAAACTGGCCCATGTTATGATCCAGTCTGTTAATTTCGGTGAAAGGCAGGCCCACTCCTGGTGTCCTGTGTGAAATTGTTGTACACACAAGTCCTGAGCACAGTGTGTGGGTGCTTCTCACGGAAGCTGAATAGGAAGTTCTGTTCTGTGCTATTCGTAGGACATCACTGCCTTGGAGGGCACTGCCCCAGGCTCTGCAGTGGGCAGCAGTCAGCTAGAGGGACCACAGCACTCTGTGGTACAAGGCAGCCAGTGGGTCAGTGAGGTCCGCAAGTGACAATGAGCATCTGACTCAAGATCCCAGGTCTGTATTATCAAGTTCTGCAGCTCAGGACACACATAACAAAGATTGTTTCTCCCATACAGCACAAGAGACCCACAATCTCTGAGCCTGTGATTCATCTTCTGCCTGTTTCTATGAGGACAAGGATTGGGGGTGGATTTTAGAAAGACAAATATTTGTTGAAAGAGGCCTTTGTAAGGGTCCGAGGTCCCACAGCAGGCCATCTTCTCTCTTTTATGCACAGCACTGCTATCTAAGGCCACTGTTACAAGGGACAATTCTAACTCCATGGAGGTTGAAGATGGTAGGCTATAAAGTATGTACGTGAGTGTCAGAATACAATGTACCTAATTTACTAAAGCTTAAATCACACACTAAACACCACACATTAGTGGCTGGAGACTTAAACACCCTACTCTCACCAATGGGCACATCATCCAGACAGAAAATAAATAGAGAAATAAAGAAACTAACAGACATTATGGCTGAAATGGACCTAACAGATATCTACAGAACACTTCATCCCAACACAAAGAATGTACCTTTGTCTCAACACCTCTTAGGACATTATCCAAAATTTATTGTATATGTTGTCACCAAGCAAGTCTCAATAGATAGAAGAAAACTGAAATAATTCCCTGTATCTTATCAGACCACCATGGATTAAAACTGGATTTCAATGACAAAAACAATTGAAAGCCTATAAACTAATGGATAGTGAACAGTTCTCTACGGATTTAACATTGAGTCAAGCAAGAGAAAGATAGAAATTAAAAATTTTCTAGAATTCAATAAAACTGAATGTATAAATACCCAAGGTTAGGGGAAACAATGAAAATGGTACTAGGATGAAATATCATAATACTAAGTGCCTTCATACGGGGAATCAGTATCATGATGGGGAAACCTACACAGACAACCAAACCAAACTAGTGTGAACTCATGAGATTTAGACCAATAGTTGCTGAGCCTCCAGGAGCCTAGACTAGGCTTTCTGAATCAGCAAGACAGTTGTGTAGCTTGACTTACTTAAGGGGCCTCCTGGCAGCAGGATCAGGATGCATCACTGGTGCATGAACTGGATTTTTGGAGCCCACTATATGTGGTGTGACACCTTGCACAGTCTTGAGGCAGAGGAGGGGCTTGGGTCTGCCTCTACCGAATGTACTAGGCTCTGTTGACTCCCCAGGAGCAGGCTTACTTCTTGTAATAGGTAATGGGGAGTGTGTTGGGGGGAGGTTGGTGAGGTGAGAGGAGGGAAGAGAGGGAATCTTTGGTTGATATGTAAAATAAGTAAAATATTTCTTAATAAAAAATCTGTAAAGTAAAAAAAAGAAATCAGAGAACTCTCATACTAGTGACTTAGTAGCCTATGGGAAAACTCTAGAAGAAAAAGAGGAAAATACACTCTGGAGGAATAGAGCACAGCAGAAAATAATCAAACTGTGGGCTAAATCAATAAAATAAAAGCAGCAAGAATAATAAAACAAATTAATGGAACCAAGTGTTGGTTCTTTGAGAAAATCAACAAGAGAAACAAATCCTTATGCCAACTAACTAAAAGGCATAGAGAGAATATCCAAATTAACAAAATCAGAAATGAAAAGGGAGACATAACAACAGACTGAAGAAATCTAAAGAATTATTTAGTCATAATTAAAAACCCTGTTTTCCATGAAGTTAGACAATATAAAAGAAATGACTTGTTTCAATAGATGCCACTTACCAAAGGTAAATCAAGATCAGATGAACAATCTACATGGACTTGTAATCTCCAGGAAATAAAAACAACCATTAAAAGTTCCCAAGCAAAGACAACAAGGAAAATTGTTTTAGCACAAAATTCTACAGGCTTTCAAACAAGAATTAATTTCGATACTCCTCATAAGGTTCCACAAAGTAGAAACAGAGGGAACATTTCCAAATTCTTTTTATTAGGCCACAGTCATTCTGATACTCAAACCACATAAAGCCTCAACAGGAACCTAGATGTAAAAATAATCAATTAAAATTCACAAACTGTATCCAAGGACACATCAAAAAGATCATGCACCATATTCTAGTGGGATTCATCCCAGAGAAAACAGGATAGTTCAACATATGAAAATCTGTTAATGTGACCTACCATATAAACAAAGTGAAAGAAAAAAATCCACATGATCATCTCATTCAATTCTATCAAAGACTTTGAAACAAATCCAACAATTCTACATGATAAATGTCTTGAAGATATCAGGGGTACAGGAACATATCTAAAAACAATAAAGAAAATATGCAGTCAATCAATAGCCAACATAAAATTAAATGTAGAAAAAAATCAAAGCAATACCACTAAAATCAGGACAAGTCAAGGCTGTCCACCCTTGCCTTATCTACTGAAGAGAGACTTTGAAATTTTAGCTAGAGGAGTAAGTCAACTGAAGCAGATCAAAATGATATGAACAGGAAAGGAAGAACTCAGAGTATCACTATTTGCAGATGACATGATTGTATATATAACTGTGCCCCAAAATTCTACCAGGGAAACCCTAGAGCTGATAAAATTAAGTGAAGTGGCTGGTGACAAAGTTAAGTAAAAGTTCAGTAGCCCTGTTATTTACAAATAATATTATGGATGAGAAAAAATCAGGCATACAACACCCTTCACAGTATGCACAAATAATAGAAAACATACTATTTTAACTCTTAACATGTGTGGTGGTTTGAAATAAAATGGCCCACAAAGGGAGTGGCAGTGTAAGGAGGTGTCTTGCTGAAGAAAGTGTGTCACTCTGGGGGAAGGCTTTGAGGTCTCTTCTGCTCTAGCTTTGCTTTCATGACAAATAGACAATTAACTGTTGTCTGGAAGATGTAAGATACTCAGTGAGGTGTCAAGTCCCACATCTGTCTGCTAACTGCCATGTTCTCCAAAATGATGATAAAGAACTGAACCTCAAACTATAAGTGAACCACCCCAATTAAATACATTATCTTATATGAGAGCTCATGGTTATGATTTCTCTTCACAATAGAGAAACCCCAATTAAGACACCAAGAAAGTGAAAGACTTTTATGAAAAGAACTTCAAGACTTTGAAGAAAGAATTTGGAGAATATATCAGAAGATGGAAAGAGCTCCTGTGCTCATGGATCAGTAGGATTGGCATAGTGAAAATGTCCATCTTACCAAAAGTAATCTACAGATTCAATGCAATTCCCATCAAAATTCTAACATAATTCTTTACAAACTTTCAAAGAACAATACTCAAATTCTTATGGAAAAACAAAAGGACAAATATTTTTTTAAAAAAATCCTGTATAATAAAGGAATTTCTGAAGGTATCACCATTCCTGACTTCAAGCCTTGCTACAGAGTCAAAGTAAAAAAAAAAGTATTGTAATGGCATAAAAACAGACAGACAGATGGATCATGGGAAAGGGGGAAGTGGGAAGAGGGACTGGGAGCAGAGGAGAAAAGAGAAACTGTGGTCAGGATGCAAAAATAAATAAATACTGACAACAACAAAGAAAACAGAGTCTCAATCAACCAAGTCAAGTCAGGCTGCACATTTCTGTGAGTGATTGACTTAACCAATGAAGTAGAGCCCAGAAGACTATGGGCAGCATCATTCCTATGCAGATAGTCCCTGGTTGTATAGTAAATTAGGTAAGCATGTGCTAGAGTGTGAGCCTATGAATGAGTCAGAAGACTTTAAGTTTTCCTACTTTTACTTCCTTCAGAGATACAATATAACACAGCCCCAGTAGGAAAATGGACTCTACTCTCTGCCCTAAACTGCTCTTTTTTTCAGGGTGTTTTTTTATCACAGCAAGAGGAAGAAACAGAAAAGTGTATAGGGAAGACACATCTATTTAAATCAATGTGATTTGTACTCAAGAGCAAATCCTCTCAGCACTAACTTGTCAAAGACAGGATAAGATTACACAGCAGTAATTGGCCAGAAAGTGCATGTGCAGTCCTCTGCATTAGTTTCATCTCCTTTTTTTTTGTTAAATCAGACAGGATTTCTCTGTATAATCCCAACTGTCCTGGAACTTGCTATATAGACCAGGCACAGATCTAACAGATCCAGATGCCTGTGCCTTCTGGGTGTTGGTGAATTAAAGTCATTCACCAACATTCCAAGCTGTGTCCTGTCTTTTAATCTAAAGATAAATGTAATAGGAATTTCCTCTGAAGTTTCCTGAACACAAGGCTCCTTTTGAGAATTCACAATACTTCCCCCTTTAGTCCAGTACTTTCCAGGACAAATTTTGAATCCTGTCTAGACCCATCCTACAGTAGAAGGAATTAGGAGTGCTGAAGAGCACAGTGATGAGGATAGGCCCTACATCTCACCTATGCTATATATATGAAGGAAGTTCACATTTAGTTTCTTGACCATGCTTGCTATAGCCCTAGACATGAGATTGAGGTTCTCCCAGTATTCTCAAGGGGATCACTGAAATGGCAGTTTGCATACATAATGATCCAAAAATTGTTTTGCTGAGCCTTGATCTAGCAGGCTGCTTTCCATCTCTGTCCCTACTAACCTTGAGCTCCCTCCCTAGACCCTACTCTGACCTACTAACTCCTTCCTTTTTCTGAGAACATCTTTCTGCAGAGGTACCATGAAGGTCTCCTTCCTCCTGCCATCTCTTAGAGGGTAAGATTAGATTACCATGAGGGAAACATCATGGAAAGGGAAAAGGTTACCCAAGAACAAAATAGAGGACATGTACACACCCAACATATAATGCTAGACTGTTGCCTTGAAGCCCTCTATAGGAAGATCAAGCCCACAGTCCTTTCAAGAACCCACAGGTCACCTCTTCTCCAACACTGAGCACATGAAACTACTCATACAACTGCTCCTGGGCCTCTCTCCTGGATCATTAATTTGACTTGTGATATTAGTGATAAAGGATTGATCTTCATCCCTTGTCATCACTCAGCTGATACCTTTCCAGCACTCAGAGACATTTCTGTCACCCTCCTGCAGGGTTTAAGTAAATACCACCTTCTTAGAGCATTAAGAACACAGGGTAGAAACAGTGTTCAGCAGTGTGTCTACATCACAAGGACACATAGATAGGACAGAGGTTCCTTCTTTGGTGCTGACAGTCTCAAGGCCAGAATGAGGCAGATGTCATCCATAGTATGAGCTCTTGTTCTCTGAGGGCATGGGGATGCTTATCAACCTTGTTGCTCAATTTGTTGCTTGGAGGAGAAACATAAAGAAGGGTTGAGGTTGAGAGGGATGCAGGACAGCACTGAGAGTGGAAGTGACTGAGCAGTGCCTTGGACTCAAACCCCATCTCTCATTGCCCACTGGATTCTGGGAAGTGCTGTTGTGTGAGAAGAAGAAGGAAGAACGGCAGAGGCTGAGTTCTGTGTTGGAGCTGAGGCTCTTTTCCCCAGAGGGAGGACAGTAAATGAGAAGATTGATGGAGGAGACCTCTGTACTACTCTGGAAAGGGTGTACCCCATTGCATGGCCTTCTGCTCACTGGTAAGTACTCCTACTCTCTAACTCTATGATGGAGGGGAACTCAGAGGCAAGCTGGTGTCTCCTAAAGGGAGCAAGACCTTGAGAGGAGACTCAAAGTTTCTCTTTTTAGTTATGAAGACTAGGTACAGTATGGGACAGAAACTCAGCAGCTTGAAGTTCTCAGAGGACAGCAGGTAATGATGGTAAGAGAAAAGCCTCAAAAACTCCATATTCACAGTAAGTTACATTGGCTGAAGACAGCTGTTCCCATCCAAGGCAGCATGACCCTCCAAATAGAAATCAAATTGGGGAGGGTTAGTGAGATTTCTCAGTATGTGAAGATATGACAACCTGAAACCAATCCTCAGATCCCACAAAATAGATGAAGAAAACAGACATCTGCAGGCACTACTCTACCCTCCACATAGGTTCTCTGGCATGTACCCACACATGAACACCCAGACACATGTGGTCCTACACAGATTTGTAGAATACATCTTCATATGTGCACAAGAAGACAGCAGCCTTCACAAATACTCACATATATTTACATAAGTAAATCTAAAATGTATTCTACAACTGAATATAATTATTATTGTAAGCTCCAAACCTAGGAACTATGATGAAAAATACATGTAGACACATTCTTCCTTTCTCCCATTCTTCTTTCCATTCTTACTTCCTTCCTTTTTTCCTTTATCTACTTGTGTCTGAGACTTTCTCAGAATCTGAACCTTCCAAAATTTTCAGACTAATCTTGCCTTTACAAATTCCTTGTTCTGAGCAGGAGATCGAGGCTTAAGCCTTTCATCCCAGCAGGTAGGTGGCAGATATAGGTTATCTCTGTGAATTCAAGGCCAGCCTAGTCTACAGAGCACCTTCCAGGACAACTCAGGCTGTACAGAGAAACCCTGTCTTTAAAAAAAGTAAACCCAAAACCAAAACCAAAAAACAAACAAACAAAATTTCCTTAACCTACTGGCACTGATGTCAGTAAACCTGAAATCTGAAGGCATGGGTTGACTCAAACCAAAAAGGGAACAGAGAAAAAAATCAGAAAGTGAGGACTTCAGAGGAGTTCAGAGATGCATTGCTCCTCACACAATATACTCTATGTGAGGAGGGATATGGGACTCTGAGGGGGGAAACTAGGCAAACATCTGAGCAGAAAATTTTTAAGAGAGTTAGCACACACTTAGACACTCTGAGACAATGAAAGTCTTGATGCTCATGTCTGCAAAGGAGGGTGGGCACACTCCTACTCATACACCTAAGCTGAATGATGATCACAGCCATTTAATATAAGCGGTTTTTCTCAATTACCTTATAGCCTCCCTGTTAACCTTCTGGCACCTGTCCACCACTGCCCATGTGACCATTGAATCACTGCCACCTGAAGTGGCTAAAGGAGAAAACGTCCTTTTCATTGTGCGTGATCTTCCAAAGAATATTATCGCCTTTGCTTGGTTCAAAGGGCAAACAAATATGACACAAGGAATTGCATGGTATACACTGGACAACAATTCACGTGGGCCAGGGCCTGTGCACAGTGGTAGAGAGACAGTGTATCGCAATGGATCCCTGCTGCTCCAAAAGGTCACCCAGAAGGACACAGGACCCTATACCCTACAAACTTTTAATAGACACAGAAAAATCATTTCAACAACATCCATTTACCTCCATGTGCATGGTAAGTGATTCATTGTGAGCTCTGTGAGCTTGGTGATGTTCATTTTACTGGACAAATACAAGAGAGTGGTCTATGCCTACCTCCCTCATGCATGGTGTCCCGTGTTGTGATTTGAACATTTAGTACAGATTAAGGACACTACTCCCACACAAGTATAATAGGCAAGCTGATGGGTGATGTCACTCTGTATGCTGTGAATATGTTACTCTGACTGGTTGAAAAATGCTGTTTGGCCAGTCTCCAGGCAGGAAGTATAGGTGGGATATTCAACCTAGAGATTATGAAGGAGAAAGGCAGAATGGAGGAGACACTACCAGCTCACCCCATGAGAAACAAGATATAAAGATACTAGTAAGCCACAAGTCATGTGACAAAATATAGATTTATAGAAATGGGTTAATTTAAGATGAAAGACATAGCTAGTGAGAAGCTGGAGTCAGTTGGCCATACAGTTTATAGTTAATATAAGCCTCTGTGTGTTCATTTGGGTCTGAGCAGCTGCAGGACCATGGGGCCTTGGGAGCTGGGGTGGGGGGGGACCAGTGAAACTACAGCTACAGTAAGCAAGTTTAAAAAATCAAAACAAAGAGAATGAGCCAAAACTGTATCCCTAAACCTATGAGTCTCTTAAATAAATCCATGGGCATACAGGGTTCTGGGACATCATTCTTTCAGTCAGTCTCCACATATATATTCGAGTTTTTCTAGGCATCATATTTAAAAAAATATAAAACAACTCATTGTTCTTACGATGTGTGGACTCAAAGTAATGAAAGTTAGAAGGAGAATTCAGGCATTGGCTGCAACCCCAAGAGGAATAGAATAACAATGAAATCAGAGTGAAGACACAGGGTCCATAGGGGAGGAGGTCAGGCAGGAATCAACCCCAACACCAATCCACTGCAAATGTGAACAGGGATCAGATGGTGGTAAGTCAGGGCAATGTTGACAACTAAAGAGAGTCATACAGTGGAAGTAACAAGTGTGGGGATACTGAGAACATAAAGGTCATATGCAGACCCTCACAAAGTAGGACAGAGAGACACTGAACCCACAATCCTAGACTGAACAATGGACACAGCTGCTCAGGACACAGGGCCTCATCTTAGTCAAATACCAAAGTTCTAATTTAGATGGATCTCTCTCTTCTCTTCTAGCTTTCCTTTGGAAGTGTGGGCGACTTGCTACCTCTGGCCAGTTGAGCATTGAATCAGTGCCACCCATTGTTCCTGAAAGGAAAAGTGTTCTTCTCCTTGTTCACAATCCCCCGGAGAATATAGTAGGCTTTGTCTGGTTCAAACGAATGGCTGTGTTCAAGAGCCTTGTGGTTGCCCGACATATGCTAGATAGGAAATCAACTGTGTGGGGGCCTGCATATGGTAGTAGAGAGACCTTGTACAGTGATGGATCCCTGCTGCTTCATGGTGTCACTCAGAACACCCGTGGGGTATACACTCTAAGAATTCTGAGAACAGACATGAGAAGTGAAGAAGCAGAAGTACAAGTCCAGGTGGATAGTAAGTGATTCTCTGTGATTGTTCAGTGCTGGTTGGGACTTAGACACACAGGGCTGTCATGGCTGCCCTAGCCTCCCTTCCCTCTGCCCAGTGTCCATATGGGGAGGTTTGAGCACTTAGTGCAGAACACACTGGTAGAGACAAATGACCATAGTTGAGTTTCCATCTTCTGACACCACCTGCATCAAGGAAGACCTTGATGGAAAGTAACTCAGCCTAAGATGTCAGAGTCAGCCCAGGATTTTGAAGCTCTAGAACAGGGAGGCTGGAATCCTGTCATCTTTCCAAGGCTGGGCTAAAGTGGTGCATGGAAGATTTTTTCTAGTGCTATGCTCTTACATACTCTTTAAGCTAATAGAGAACAGTGGTTTTAAACATACATGTCAAATCATGGTATTTAATAGCCCCAGTTTGAGAGTGTCATGAATAAAATTCAGGAACTGGTTCAAAGACCATTGAGAAATGATTCCTATTGATTGCTCTTCATGCTTGCTTAGTCAGCTCACTTATATCACCAAGGACTCCTAGCCTAGTGATAGACATTCCTACATTGGTATGAATCCTTTTCCATCAATTAGAACTTTAAAATTGCAGTATAGTTTTGCCCAGAAGACAATCTGGTGGTGGCATTATCAAGTGAGGCCTTGTCTTGAAAAATGAGTGTAGACTATGTCAAGTTTACATAAAAATACCCAGCTTAATACCCAAGCCTTTTAAATATCTGTGCTTGCCTTGAAGGTCAGACTGCTCCCAGAACCAAGGGGTACTTGACAGAGCAGCATGTGCATCTGGTAGAACTCAGGGGTTGAGTGTTGCCTTAAAGCAAAATGAAGATAAAACCCAAAAAGTGAAAGTTCCAGGCCTGTTAAGTTCAGGGGAGGCATCGTCTCAAACCCCAGTGTGCATGAATGTGAACAGTGTCTGACTGAGAGCAGTGAGGGAGCAGCCATGTAGACTCACTCCCAAGCAGACAGTTCCGTGAAGAGGAGATAACACCTTCAGGGGCACTGTTGGAAAGGAAGAGGTAATATTTCTGCCCCTCATTAAGTGGGATACACACACACACACAGACACACACACAGACACACACACACACACACACACACACACACACACACACATACACACACACCTGCACCTCTAGGCTGAGTGACAAATCCATCTGCTCAGAATGGAGGTCACCATCTTTTCATCAACCACAATGATGATGCCACATTGTGATGCCTTTTTTTTCTTTTTCCTCCCAGCTCCACTTTCTCTATTCTGTAACCCTCTCACTTCCTCCCAACTCATGATCCAACTGGAGCCTCAATATGCTGCTGAAGGGGAAGACATACATTTACAAGTTCATAACCTTCCAGAAGATATGCAATCCTTTTCTTGGCACAAATCAACGTATGGGACTGAGGTTCTTAAAATTGTTGAATACAATAGAGCCATGAATTCCACCTCCTGGGAGCCTGCACACAGAACAAGAGGGATGGTGTTCAATAATGGATCCCTGATAATCCATGATGTCACTGAGAAAGATGCAGGAATATACACACTAGAAGTTTCAAAGAAAGACTCCAAAATTGAAAAAGCATATATGGAATTTTATATAAAGAGTAAGTAACTCCCTATGGTCTTCAACTGCTGGGTGTGGCTTATCCTACTTCATACACTAAACTGTCAGGTTTTGGCTGTTCCTGCTCTTTCCCCAACTGCATTGTGTACCTCAATGGAGTTTGGGCTCCTACTGCAGGAAACACATGTGGAAGACAAGTTGTAATAGATCTGAATCACTCACATATATTTACCTGCAAAATGGAGGAAATGTGCTGGATTAACCCAGCCACAGGGTGTCAGCTGCAGCCCAGACACTTGGAGCTCTCACCATGCATGTATCTGCAGAAGGACTCAGTGGGAGTCAGGCAGTCCCTGGCTGATTAAAACATAAGGTCCTCACAAAGAGCACCGGAAATCTCTGTCTGAAAACCTTTCCCCTGACTTGACTCAAGGTGACATTGTGGAGCTTTTATTTGCTGTTTGTTTAGATTTCCTGTGAGAGCTAACTGGGAACAAGGCTTTACTGACAAAATCATGGGACTGACTGTCCTATAGAGTGTAGAATCAGGTGTGTACTGCCATCACAAGTGTAGTTTGGTAGGTCAGCTGTGCCTCTCCTTCTCTTGAGGCTCAGTGGATGGGTGTCTGGCCCATTAGCCTATTGTTCTGATGGGCTTGAGACTTCACAGGAAGGTCAAGGCACCAATTAAAGATCCAGAGGAGGCAGATACTCCAGATTCCTCCTACAACTCATGGTGTCCAACCTAGGGAATTCTTTCCTGCAGGTGAATAGTAACAGATGCTACTGATGTGAACAGCTCCCCATCCCAAGGTCAGACCATTGCTCATAACTAAGCTTACATGGACATGGCAAACTGAGACACAGGAAACAGTACCTGAATTATGGTAACACAATTCATGGGAGGGAGATCCAAAGTACAAAATATATCTATAGACACAGCTCTGAATCCTCCCTCTGGGAAGCTTTGTAAATTATGAAGTAAAGGTGGCCTGGTTGAACTCTCCAGACTCCTGTCATTTGGCACCCTCATCTGTTTCTTCACAGAGTATGTATCACAGCCCTTTGTGCAAATCTCTGATACCACAGTTGCAGGACGTAGATCTGTGATCTTCACCTGCATTTCACCTAATACCGATGTCTCTATCCGTTGGATCTTCAATAACAAGAATCTGAAGCTCACTGAGAGGATGACTCTGTCCCCCACAAAGTGTGGACTCAGAATAGACCCTGTTGAGAATGAGGATGCTGGAGAGTATAAGTGTGAAGTCTCCAACCAATTCAGTTTGAAGACCAGTCTCCCAGTCTCCTGGCCATGATGAGTGAGTGACCTCTCTTCCTCCATAGAATGCTAGTATTTCTATATCAATGGGGTTCAAAATGGAGAAAAGATATGTGGTGAAAATGATTACTTACTAATCAGGTACAGGCAGTATGGTGACTCATGCCTATAACCCTGGGATAGATGTGTGTACAAAGAAAGGCCAAGATTTAAAGTGAAGTTGTCTTAAAAGGAAAATAAAGACATCAATATGGTAAACAAAATTAAAGGCCTTAAGAGCTTAGATTATGGTTCAAATATATAGTGATCCCTCAGAATTTATGGGAGCTAATTTCAAGAGCTCACGAAGTTTTGGATTATTTGAGTCTGCTGTGAAAATGATGCATTGTTTGCATAGAGAAAATTATCCTCTCATACGCTCAAATACATTCAGTGTTTAACTAATTAATCTAGGCCCAATGCTGCCTGCACATTATTCATCTAGGTGAAGTGAGGAAGAGTGACAGGAGAAGGGTCTGCCCATGTTTCACTGTGGACATAGCTGGTTACTAAATAGCTTTGATCCACAGTTTGTTTGATGCACAGATGTAAAATCCTTCATGTAAGGATTTTATCATCCTGATTCATAGTGGGACCTTGCATATGAGAGTTTCCTTACTAGTATGTATTTCTTTCCTTTTTATTCTCCTTTCATATATTACATTTGACCACAGTTTCCCATCCCTCCACTCTTTTTCAACCCAACTTCCCCTCTATCCTAGATCTTCTCTTTCCCTTCAAAAAGTTAACAAGCCTACCAGTGATGTGAATAGAACATGTCACTGCAAGTTATATTAAAATTGCCACAATCCCTCATATAATAGCTAGGAGAAGTAACCCAATAGGAAGAAAAAGGGTTCAAAGTCCAGGCAACAGCATCAAAGATGTTCATCATTTCCAATGTTAGGAGTTCCAGAAGAATACCCATCTATATTACCATAACTTATATGCTGAAGTCCTAGCTCAAACCCATAAAGGGTCTGCAATCATCAATTCAGTCTCTTGATCCTCTGTAAGGTATGCTTAATTGTTTCTGTGTGCCATGTTTTCATGGTGTCCTTGACCCTTTTGGCTACTACAATCCATCCTTTGCCTATTCTGTTTGATTCCACTGGCTCTGCCAATTGTTTGGCTGTATGTCTCTGCATTTGTTCCCATATGATGTGGATAATGCTTCTCTGCTTGCAATAAGGCTAGACACTGATCTACTACTATAAGTGAATATCATTAATAATCATTTTATTGAAATGTTTTTTTCAGTCATGTTTGTTTCCATCCTGAATTTCAGTGCTGTCTAGCCTCTGGTTCATGGCCATCCAGGCAGTACCATGTATGTGGTCTCTCCCATGGCATGGGTCTTATTTTGGAACAGTTATTGGTTGGCCAATTCCACAAGTTCTGTTTTAACATTACTACAGTACATATTTCAGGAAGGACAAATTGTAGGTGAAATGTTTTGTGGCTGGATTGGTGTCCCAATTCCACTTCTAGAAGTCTTCTGTGGTTGTAGAAGATGGCTGTTTCAGGCTACCTATCCCTCACTATTAGTAGTCTTTTTTAGGGCCATTCTTGTAGATTCCAGGGAGACTGCACTGTAGTATGTTTCCACATTGCTTTGAAACTGCCCCACCATTCCAGTCATTACCGCAAGTACTCCCTCCTTCGATTCCAACTTCCCCCAACTGTCTCCTCATCTTCTCATCCCCACCTGCCCCTATTCCATCCACAAAATTTTTTCTAATTCTTCCCAGAGAGATATATGGGTCCCGCTTGAGTCTTCTTTGTTACTTAGCTTCTTTATGCATGTGACAAACAGGACATCTAATGGTTTCTGTGCAATTAGTTTACATTAATTGAGCTCATGTGGTTGTGTTTGTTCACTACTTCCAGAATCTCCTGTAGAATCTTTAGCATTTTCTAAAATGAAGTTCATGTCAACTGCGGGTCTATTTTACAGCCAATTAATTGGCCAACTTTTATTTATTTGTGCTGCATAATTGTTCTGTCTAGGATGTCTAAGAGAGTATTGAAGAAAAGTGGCTACTGCATCATCCTTATCTTGATCCTGGCCTTGAAGGAAAAGCTGTCAATGTCCACACTGAGTACTGAGTTGGCAGTGGATTTGCATGTGTGCTGCTAATGCACTGGCATCTCTTCTACCCCTAGTTTGTTTTTATCATTAAAAATTGTTCACTTTTGTCAACTTTCTTTAGTGATTCAGCCTTACAAGTTATTTATGGAATAAATTTTGCATTTCTTTATGCTTCCATCCCTGTAGGTTCTGGGCAACTATGTATTTGTCTGTTTCATGTAAGTCACTATACAATTACAACCATGACTATTGTGTAGTCATGGAAATTTTAGTAGTCTGAAAAATGGACAGCAAGTTCTCAAAAAACACTTCTAATGTTAATAATGTTACTCTTTGAAAATTAAAGTTAATTTAATTAAAGGTTGTTAATCTCATTATTCACTGTGAAAAATGAACTTTTTCTTTTTATTGAAATAGATTATTTTCTCACACAATATATATTGTTTATATTTTCCCCTCTCCCAACATCCCAGTTCATCCCGACATCTTCTACCATGGGGATACACTTCCTTTCTTTCTCTCATTAGAGAAGAACAGGCCTCTAAGAAAAAATTATAAAACATGACAAAATGAAATATAAGATGAAACAAAAACTATCATATTGATGATGGACCCTGCAATCTAACAGGGGCAAAAGAATCTTAGGAGTAGACACAATAGTCAGAGACCCACTTGTTCTCAGAGTCAGGAATCTCATACAGATACTCTGTTAATAATTATAATATACATGCAGAGGAACTTCTGTCCACTTCTGTATCCCCTGTGTATGCTGATCTGATGCAGTAACCTCTTCTCTGAGGACTAGAACATATAGTACTTGATGCTTTGATGTAAACTCAAAATAGAGAAAAATAATCAATTGTTCTACCCAGTTGTGATTCCTACAAACTACAGAAATTAACAACATGGCAAGATATCCCTAAATATGCAAGAGTGGCAATTAATTTTGGAGGAAACCAAAAACTGTGTATTCAGACTTCAGGCTGCTCAAAAGGACTGAAATCATGTCTGATACTGTAATGCAATTGACTTTACATGGATAGTGATATTATAGATCCTAGAAGAGAACCTATAATGACCATTTCTTAAACTAGCTTAATTTATAGGTTCATTCTAAATACACACCCTTATTCCCACAGACAAGTTGAGCTCTAACCCTACAATAAAGATTTTTTTTTCACAGATATTGGCCACCAAAGAAATTCAAAACTAATCCAAATGTACTGAATAATGGATGGTTGGTGGTATGCCCAGGAATGTCCCCCATAGAATGCCAGTTTTGAATGCTTGTACCATAGGGAGTTGTACTAGTAGAACTCCCTAGGCCTTGTTTGGGTAGATGTGGCGTTGTTGGAGGAAGTTTGTCACTGTGGAGGTGGTCTTTGAAGTCTCGTGTGGTCAAGCTACTCCCAGTGTGGCACACAGTCACTTTCTGCTGCCTGATGAGGCCATGGCCTTGATGTCTTTTAACAACAATAAAACCCTAACTTATGCTGTGGATAACTGGCCTAAAGCTGTAGACCTGTGTTCTAAGACAAAGGTGAAGTGACCAAGCATAGACAGTGGATAAGAGGAGGGGAACTCAGAGAATAACAAATTTCCTAAGATAAGAGTTTGAGTAGGACTCAGAGTTTGTGTTTGCAGAGTACCTAGAGAGGACAGAGAGGCACAACAGCTCAGCAGTACAAAGCTCTTGGTGACCAGGAAATATTAAAAGGAGGGAAACTTAGTCACCATTGACCATTTGATTTTGAAGACTGAAGTTTACAATTATTATAGGGTGATTCTCCCGGGTGAATCCAACCAGGGTGAGCCATAGAGATATCTGAGTGGGTGAAGGCACTGGCTTTTAAGCCTGACATTTTGAGTTAATGCACATGTCTCACAAAGTTCAGGGATAGTCCCAACTTCATCATGCCTTCTAACTTCCATAGCTCTACAGTAGGATTTTCCTATGCACAGAGCAATAAAATGAGAAAGGAGGGCGGGGGAGATGACTCAGTGGTTAAGTATACCTGCTCCAGAGGACCTGAGTTCCATTCCCAGTGGCAGTATTAGATGGCTTTCTGTAACTTTCTGTAACTCCAGCTCCAGAGGACTTCACAATATCCCATGGTGCTAGAAGACTCCTCCACACAGTTTGTACAGAACTATATGCATATATAAAATAAAATAAGTATTACAAAAATAAAATGAGAAAGAGATTGCCCAGGGATTCTAGAAGTATCAAACAGAGAAGGTATTCCCCACCCACAAAATGCTCTTAGTTGTGAGCAGACCTGAAAGCACTTGGCTTGACCATTCATAAACCTGAGAACACAATTCCACACAGGGTGAATGACTTATTCAGGAGCACTAATTGGAAAGATGTCATGTCACATTGCTTCTCTCCACCAAATTCTGTATTATCACCCAGACACTCACATTGAAGCTAAGGGATGAACACATCTGCTTAGGATATAGGCCCAGTGTTTCATGAAATTTAAAAGGACCAAGATTCCTCTCTTTAATCTCTGGCCATAGTTTTGATTTATTTTTAAAAGAATTTTACAAGATCTGTTGATGTCCATGAGTGTTTTGCCTGAACTTATGTCTGTATACCACCTGCATGCAATGGATGTAGAGTCCAGGAGAAGCATTGGTTCCCTAGAGTTGGAGTTATGGTGAGCCACCCTCTACATGTTGGGAATTGGAATCTTTTAACGGGATTCACCCTGCTGAGAGCAGGATGTATGTTGGGGTAACTCAGCAAAGAATCAGAACTTTCCCAGATTGTCTGGATATCACTATAAATACAGCCCTGAGAACCTTGGGACTCAGGGAGAGTGTAGATAACAGAACTATGGAATTTTTTATTAAGAAATTTTCTATTAATTTAACATACCAACCATAGATTCCCCCTCTCCTCACTCCTCTCAGCCCCCAGTATTCACCCCCTTACCCTTGCAGCATCCCCACCTCCTCCAAAGCAAGACTTCCTATGAGGAGTCAGCAGATCCTGGTATCTTTAGTTGAGGCAGGTCCAAGCCTCTCTCCCTGAACCAAGGCACTGTGAGGTGTCTAGCCATAGGCACTGGGATCCCAAAAGCTTGCACATGCACCAGGGAATGATTCTGATCCCACTGCCAGAGACCCCTTAAATCAGGTTAAGCTACCCAACTGTCTTACTTATGGAGAGGGCCTAGTCCAGTCCTATAGAGGCTCTAATTTCAGAGTCAGGCATGTTTCCTTGGTTCTGGGTATGGGGATAAAGTGTTCATTTCTCTGGCACAGGTCCCAAACCCAGGCTGTGTTTCTTTCCCTGGTGCTGGGCCCCAGAACCACGGTGCTACCTTCCTGCTTTGTGATTGGTTGGTTTTACAGTTCAGATGGCCAGGAGCAGAAATAGCTCTGATTTGAGCCAAACTGTGTTTCTTTCACTGGCTTTATCTGAGACATCTTTCCCTAGTTCTGCTCTCTAGGGTCAGGGTGGGTTTCTTTAGCCATCCCCCTTTCTCTACATCTTTAATTTCTTTCTTTATTTCTTCCTTGACCCATTGGTGATTCAGTTGAGCATTATTTGGTTTCCATGAGTTTGTAGGCATTCTCAAATTTGTGTTGTTGTTGAATTCCTAGTTTAAGCCATTGTGGACTGATAAAATACAGGAGGTTGTTCAATTTTTTTTTAATCTGCTGAGATTTACTTTGTGACTGAGCATATGGTCAGTTTTAGAGAAGGTTCCATGGGGTGCTGAGAGAAGGTATATTCTTTTCATTTGGGTGAAATGTTAAGTAGATATCTCTTAGGTCCTTTTGCATCATAACATCTGGTATTTCCTCTATTTCTGTCTTTAGTCTCTGTCTGGCATAGCCGTCCATTGTTGAGAGTGGGGTGTTGAAGTTTCCTACTATTACTGCATGTGGTTTGATATGTGATTTAACCTTTCTTGTTTTTTTTTTTTTACATACATGGGTAGTCTTGTATTTGGGGCAGAAGTGTTCAGAGTTGAGACTTCATCTTGATGATTTTTCCTGTGATGAATATGTAATTTCTTTCTCAATCTCTTTTGATTAGTTTTAGTTTGAAGTCTATTTTGTTAGATATTAAGACAGCAGCACCAGCCTGCTTCTTAAGTCCATTTGGTTGGAAAGTCTTTTCTTAACCCTTTACTCTGAAGTAGTGACTGTCTTTGAAGTTGAGGTGTGATTTTTGCATACATCAGAAGGATAAATCCTGTTTTCATATCCATTTTGTTAGCCTGTGTCTTTTTATAGACAAATTGAGTCCATTGATATTAAGGGATAATAAAGACCAGTGATTGTTTATTTTCTGCTACTTTTAGTGGTAGTGTGTGTGTGTGTGTGTGTGTGTGTGTGTGTGTTTCTCTTCTATGGTATTTCTTGGTGTGGGATTATCTGTGTTTTTGTTCATGCATCTAAATTTCTTACATTGGATTTTTCATTCTAGTGCTTTCTGGAAGACTGAATTTGTGGTAGGTATTATCTAAATCTTGTTTTGTTGCAGAATATCTTCTTTACTCCATCTATGATTAGTGAGATTTTTGCTGGGTATAATGGTCAGGGCTGGCATCCATGGTCTCTTAGCATGTGCATAACATCTGTCTAGCATTTCTGACTTTCAGAGTTTCTCTGAGATGTTGGGTGTTATTCTGATGGGTCTGCCTTTATAAGTTACCTGACCTTTTTCCTTTGCAGCTCTTAATATTCCCTCTTCGTTCTGTATGTTTAGTGTTTTGATTATTATGTGTGGAGGGGACTTTTATGGTCCAATCTATTTGGAATTCTGTAAGCTTCTTGTATCTTCATAGGTATTTCCTTCTTTAGGTTGGGAAAGTTTTCTTCTATGATTTTGTTGAATATATTTTCTGTGCTTTTGAGCTGTTATTCTTCTCCTTCTACTATCCTTATTAATCTTGGGTTTGTTCTTTTCATAGTGTCACAGATTTCCTGGCTGTTTTGTGTTATGACTTCATTGACTTTAATGTTTTCTTTGACCAACTTATCTATTTCCACTATTATACCTTCAATTCCCCTAGATTCTCTCTTCCATCTCTTGCATTTTGTTGGTTATACTGTCATCTATAGTTCCTGTACACTTTAGTTCTGGTACATATAACTAACATAAGAAAAACTATATACAAAAGTACAATAACTATATACAATATATACAAGTAATAAATACCTAAACAATGTGTAGTCCATTTGTATTTGACAAATTCAGAGAAAACAATCCCATTATCTATCCTATTTTGGTAAGTCCAAAATGTATCTCTTTCACTTTCTATCCTTAATTAATTAATTAATTAACTAATTAATATTCAACTATAACTAACCAATCTCCAACTCCCCCAGAGACCCAAGAAGGAAATAATATTAGCTACAAAAATAAAAACAGGAAGTGCATGCAAGCAACTTCCAAAAATTTGTGAGTTGACAGAAACAGCCAGCTGCCTGGACAGTCACCTGAGGTTTCTCCACAGTGCTGGGGCATCATCTTCAGTCTATAGGCTTAGTGTATCTGACAGACTCATTTGTGAAGTAGGATATACACAAGGTCAACAGTTCAACTTCACATTGGGTGAGAGCAGTCCATGTACCAGATTTTTCATTTCAAGTATTCCCTCAAATTGTGTCTTCTTTATAGCCTCTATTTCAATTTTCAAGTAATGAACTGTATCCTTCACTTGTTTGATTATTATTTTTTGGTTTTCTTCACTTTCTTTAAGGGACTTATTGGTTTCTTTCAATTTTTGTTTGTATTTTCCTTGATTTCTTTAAGAGAATTTTTCATTTTCCCTTGAAAGGTCTCTTTCATATTAATAAAGTCATTTTTAAGGTCATTTTCTTCTGCTTCTTCTACATTGAGGTATTCAGGTCTTTCTGAGGCAGAACCACTAGGTGCTGTTGGTGCCATAATGGTCTTTATGTTGTTGTTGAAAGTATTCTTGCACTAGTGTCTACCCATCTCTTTCACCAATCAGTGCAAACAGTGTTTGTTTCTCAGGGAGCCATTCCTGGTCCAATTAGCACTGGCAGTGTTTGTTTCTCAGGGAGCTGCTGTGGTCTGGGGGGCAAGGGTGCATTTGGGAAACATAGTGGGTCTTGTAGATTACATGGACTGATTGGGCTGCTGGTAGTCAGGCCTGCATACAGGAGTCTTGCCAGCAGGCCTGCAACTCTGGCAGCAATGGGTGGATGGATGGGTGGGTTAACCATTCTTTTTTGTTTAGTTTTTTTTTTCTAGATAGGGTTTCTCTGTAGCTTTTGAGCCTGTCCTGGAACTCACTCTGTAGACCAGGCTTGCCTTGAACATACAACATCCCCTACCTCTGCCTCCGAAGTTATATGATGAAAAGCAATGTGCCACCATTGTCTGGCTGAGTTAACTATTCTTAACTGAAGTGAAACTATACAGAGTACAGTAACCACATTTGAAAATATTCTGAGCATACTCAATGGACATAAGCCAACTTTTCTGATGGGCATGAGAATTCACAGGAAGTTCGGGGTACCCAAGGGGAAGGACAAAGGAGAAAGTTACTCCAGGCAGCTGCTTTTCCTCAGGGGTCCTACCTAGAGAATATGCCTCTGCAGGTATATAGTAACAGATGCTGCTGACTTGAGCAGCTGCCCCATTTCAACAGCAGGTCATTGCCAAATTGAAGCTTAACTCTGGAACACAATGATGATGTAAATCACATCACACAATGTTTGGACTAGTGAAGGAAAATAGAGACCCAGGAAAGAGTGGCTGAGTCAGGGTCACACAAGTCATGGGTTTCATATCTGAACCACAAGAAATATCTCTGCTGTTACAACCCTGATATCTCTACTCTGGAAGCTTCATTAAGTGTCTGTTGACTACACCTGGACTGGTTGAGATACCTGAAGTATTATTGTCACAATTTCCCTCCTTTCCTTCTTTGCAGAGCCTGTGACACAGCCATTTATCCAAGTTACAGTATGAAACTCTTTTGTTTTACCTGCCTCTCCCCTGATGCTGGAATCTCCACCTGATGGATCTTCAATAACTGGAGTCTGCAGCTCAGAAAGGATGACACTGTCCCTGGAAAAGTGCTGACTCAGATAGATCCTGTTAGGAAGGAGGATGCTGGTGTGATCTCCAACCCAGTCAGATCAAACACCAGTCTCCTAGCCAGGCTGGCCCTCATGAATGAGTGACCTCGCTTATCTCATTCTAAAGCAGAATGATGGCATTTCTATTTTTGTACCTTGTTTTTTGTTTCTTTCTCTTTATTTATTCTGTGCATATTTACATCATGTATTTTGATCACATGGGTTTCCCTATCTCTTCCCATCTACAATCCCCACCAAAATTTAAAAAAAAAAATAAATTAAGAGAAAAATTTTAAAAAGGGGAAAAAAAGATCATCATGGAAGTTGCAGTGTGACATAGGGAGTCATGAAGCAATCCCCTTTGTCCATTCACCTTTACTTGCAATTGTTCATTGCAAAGAATCATAGGTCTGGTTCAAGGCCTTTGATTTCTACTACATTATTAATGCTGGGTCCTCACTCAGATTCTTCTTAGATACCCTCTTGTTGATCTGTATTGTGGAGATCCTACAGATTTTGGTCTGTGGTCCAGTCCCTTTACACACTCCAGTAGATTATAATGGGATAGATGTTGGGACAGGCCAAGTCATAACCCTGGTTCTGAACCTGCACAGCTGTAGGGTTCATTGCCAGCCAGACCTCCCCTGTCCTTACCACCAGGCTGAGCTCTCCATCAGTGTCCCAGTCAATTCACCTCCTGCAGTAATGACAGAGGGGTGGGGCTGATTATCCCGCTTTCACACTCTCAGGGTTTTTTCTCTTCTATGCCTATACCAATATGGCCAGCTATTGTGTTTCCCAGGTGAGGCACAGGGGCACTTTTCCACATTCTGCCTCTGGTGATGGGTCGAGACAGCCATCCTGCTCAGTCTTATAACCCCAGGGCCTCTCCTCCACCTGTCTCAGTAGTTGATGAATGAGAGGTAGGGGGAGGGCATCTTTCCTCCACCCAAGCTACCACATGTCTGGTGAGTAATGGGGACAGCTCTCCTCTGCTCATAACATCAGGACTGTATCATTATAGCCACTGGGTGGCACTGCTGTGCCTCATATGTGAGAGGCAAGGCCTGTTTCCTGAGTGCTGCAGCTGGAAAGGAGGTGGGTTTCAAAGGAGCTCTCATTTGTTACAGACAGAAAGGGGCGAAGAGTAAGGGGGCATCTATCACCTTCCCACACCACCACATTACAAAAACTAGTGGAAACAGCTCTCTCCCACACTTACAAATTCTGGGAAGGCTCAACCAGGCCGCACCCAACAGTATGGGTAATGCAGAGCATGCTAGGCTAGCTCCTATGATGTGATCCAGGGCAAATAAAAAGCATGCCTCAGAGTAGCCAGGGGTTGAGAAAACTTTTTTATCTGAGGGTATTTAGAAATAAGTTTCTATCTATCTGACTTTAAAAATAAAGAAACACACATGCTTTCTGATGGGAACTTTCTCTTTTACTTCATCTTAAAAATGGTCTCTGATTCTTTCTGAATACACAGCTGCATATCTCCACACTGCTGCCTACAGCTACATATCTTTACATACATACATCTTTTCACATGAACTTTGCTATCTGAGGGAAAAATAAGGCAACACACTTGTTTTCTGCTGGTAACCTAAGATAAAAAGGAACAAGCACATGCTTTCCTGATGGTAACCTCTCTTCCTTCTGCTTACATAATCTTCCTTGACATCCTCTCCATCTTCTCACAGCTGCATTCTTTACATACATCTTTTCACATGGCTGCACATCTTTCTTTTGCAGACATTTCTCTTCTCTACCTCTTTTCTATACAGCTGCATCTTTCTTGTCTCCACACAGTTACAAATCTCCATACAGACACAGATAAATACCTCATTTACATAGTTCTCTGATGACATAGCACTTTACACAGTTCTTAGGCTCAGCTCCCCTATAGCGGCTACTCTTTTATACAGCTCTCTCTCTCTCGCTCTCTCTCTCTCTCTCTCTCTCTCTCTCTCTCTCTCTCACTCACTCACTCACACACACAGTTCTACATTGTTCACTCACTATTTACTCACTCACTTTTTCACTCACTGACTTTCTCACACTTCTCTCATGTTTCTTCATCTCTCAGTGTGTGCATGTGCATACACACACACACACACACACACACACACACACACACACACACTTCACTCACATTCAGCAACTGCTCTTACATAACTCTACACAGCTGTCTTTCTACACAGATCCACACCACTGTTGCTGGATCACAGCCAAACTCTGGATAGTTATGTTACATTTAGGGCCCATTCCCATACTCATAACACAAGATAAGTCACGTAGTTTCTCTTAGGCTAGTAATGTCACATACCTTAGTATACAGCTGTAAGTTGATAAAGGATCCCAGATAACAACCAACATTCTGAGCCCTGAGAGGTCAGTGTACGTGCAGAAAGAGAACTACTGCAGAGATCTATATTTCAGTGTAAACAGTCTGGCCTTGATTTAGCAATAAACAACACCTGGGAATTAGTCTTTGTGTATTTTGTACAGAGGAAGCTTAGTTGGTTTTGAATTCATTTTGGACTCTAAAATCAGCTGTCCTTGAGATTGAGAATACTGTTACTTTGCTGTGTTAGTAAAGAAGAATATTCTGATATTATTTCTGTTCATCAGAATTATACAGCTTAAACAGAAATCATCTTCCTGACCAGCCATAGCTAAATGTGTTCCCCAAAAGTGAAAAGCACACAACCAAGGGGCTGTGGAAGATACCAAAGCTGTTCATGTTATGGAGGCATACCAGCGAAAACAGGAATAGTTATGGACAGAAAAAAACAATCATTCACAGTCAGTAACTCAATGGCTTTACCAAGTGGGACCCCCAACAGGGAATCATGCATCTTGTGGGTCCACTTGTTAAACACTAGTTGTCAGTGCTGTAAATACATTCCTATGGCCTCCTGCAGGTTGGCTCCACTTTTTTCTGCAGGTGGTGTGCAGGGATGGATCTCCAAAGTGTTCCAGATGGTAGGGGTCAGGGACCTCTCTCCCACTCTTGTGACCTTAGGGCCAGTTGTCACATCTGCCTCAGGCATTGATAGGCAGGAAGGAAGGAGGGCAATTCTCCCCTGCCCATGCCCTTAGAGGACAGATGGGTGATAGAGACGGCTCTCCACTGCTCAATACTTTGGGGCTTGCTCACCCACACCTGCACTAACAGGGTTGTCTCTATTGTGCTTCCTTGGTGAGGTTCAGGGCCTGTTCTCCCAAGTGTTGCAGCTTGTGGGTAGCCGGGACAATTCTCTCATTCTCATGACCTAAGGGTCAGCTTTCCCACCTGCCTTAGGCATTGATGGATAGGGGCAGGGAATGGGTAAATCTCCCCAGCTAATGTGGCCCCATGGGAAATGAGAGGTGAGACTAGGTCTCCCATGCTCACAATCTCATCGGTTCTCTCCTCAACAGGGTCATCTGTGATTGTGCTGCCCAGACAAGGTGCAGGGCTTGCTTTCCCTTGTGTGGCTGCTGGTCAAGGGATCAGCTCCCTCAACATCTCAGCCTGCTCCCTAGCTGTTTCATCTCTTCAGATATGCCTGTGTGCACAGGTCCTGAACCATTCTGCCTCTTCCCCCGCCCCCTCTCTACCCCATACCATATACGCTCAATCTGGTAGTGCCCATCTGGCTGGTGCTTAAAGGTACCAAGTAAGGGGACATTTTTTATTGATTGGATACAACAGGGAGAACAGTTATGTGGTGAATATGATCAGTCACCACTCATGTACAGCTAGCATGGTGGGTCATGCCTGTAATCCTCAGGTAAAGCCATGTACAAGAAAAGGCCAGGATATAGTGACTCCAATTCTAAAGTAGAAAAGAAGACATCTATGTAGTAAACAAACTTGCAAAGAAGTTATTAGCTTAGGTTTAGATCAAATATATAGCCAATTCACAGAATCCATGGAAATTAATTTCATGAGCCCTCAAACTTCTGGATGTTCTGAGTCCCCTGTTACCATTAGGCAGTATTTGTATGGAGTTGAATGCATCCTCTCACATACCCACATATATTTCATATAAAACTGATTCACATAACATCAATGCTACCTAGATAACAATCATCCACAAGAAGTGAGGAAGAGTGATGGGAGAATGAACTGCCCTCTTTCCCTGTGGATGTAACTGCTTCTTAGTTTTGATCCACAGTTTGTTTGGTGCACTTTTGTTAAAAACAATAGCAAAATGCTGACCTGGACTGTTTTTTACGCTATCACACAAGATTCCTTTTCTGTTAACTATTGTGACCCATGAATTTCCCACTTTGGCCGTTTTGATGAGAGAAAATAAGTGGCATAAACACACCGATATAGTCATGTGGCCATCACCATTTGCAAAGCATTATTAAATCTGCCCCATTCCCTTGAGCCCTGTATAACCATACCTATTTTTTTCTCTATACCTGTGAGAAAACAGGACATTTAATTGTGGTCAATATTAGTTTACAGAAGCAGCTCAAGTGGCTGTATTTTCTCACCAGTTTTCTCTACAGAAACTTCTGTAGAATCTTTAGGATTATCTACAAGTAAGTTTGTGTTATCTGCAGACATATTTTACAACCAATTGATTGGCCATCTTTCCCTTTTTCATTTTGCCTAATTGTTCTGTCTAGGACTCCTAAGGCAACAACAAAGAAGTGGCCACAGCAACATACTTGTATTGATCCACATCTTAGAGGAAATTTCTCAGTGTTGCCACTGAGTACAGAGTTGGCTCTGGGTTTTCATGTGTGCCCCTACTGTACTGGCCTAATATTCTATTCCTACTTTGCCTTTTTTTTATCCTTAACAGCTCTTCATTTTAGCTGGGTAGAGGTAGTGCTTACCTTTAATTCCAGTACTTAGGAGGCAATAAAATGCAGAGCTCTGTCAGTTTGTGGCCAGCCTGGTCCACAAAGGGTGTTCTAGGTTATCTAGGGCTACACAGAGAAACCCTGTTATGAAAGACCAAACAAAATAAAAAGATTGTTCATTTTTGTCAAATGGCATCAGTTTTGTTTCTTCATGCTTCTATGTCTGTAGGTTTTGGGCTTCTTGGAAAGTGTCTTTTTCATCTGGGTTACTCAACAGTTAGCGAGTAACTGAGTACTCATGAAATTCTTAGAATTCTGAAAATGGAGTGTAAGGTGTTAAATTTCATCTCTAGTAATAATGGTAATCACTTTAAAGCAATGTTAATTTAATTAAAGCTTATCAAAATTTTTGATCTGTTTGAAGAACAAACTTTTGATCCATTGATTTTATAAGCTAATATTTGTATCATTATTCTAACCAACAGGAAGTCAAGTAGAGACCATGGAAGACTAATGCTTCCTGGCAAACTCTCCATGATTTGCTTAGTTACCTTCACCTTCTTCTTGTATACCCTAAGATAACCTGCCTAGGAATGGCAATTTCCACAGTGCTCTGCGTCCTCACACACCAAACTATAACAAATAAATAATCCCCATACATATCCACAGGCCAAGCTGAAGGATGCAATTACTTGAGTTTCCCCAGGTGTCTCCAGCTTCTGTTTTGAGACACAACATAACCAACTTCATGTTGAACATACCAGGTCCATTAGTCCAGTTGCAGCAAGTTATTGTTCCTATATTCTATGTCATATTGTCACTATCCATCTGAACCTCACAAAAGCTTTCTATGTGGTCCACACATGTGAGAGAAGCGACATTAAAATTCATGGAAAAGGTAGTTTGTTGAAAGCCTGGCTAATCCTTCATAATCCAAGATCATTCCAAGATTCATGCTTCATCCTTAGGTAACCAGTGGCTAATGTCAGTCACCATGAACCATGTGAGCAGAATGGTTCATGTTGTGGTCCAGCTGGACCACTGAAAAGTAGGCCTGCCCCCAGTCTCGTGGTTGAAGTTTCTGTTCATACATCAAGTCCTGAGGACAGTTTGTGAGTATACTCATGGAAGCAACATGAGAATGCTCATCACCACCTATCTATGGGACAGCCTTAGGCAGCAAATAGTTGGAGAATACTGACCCGTGGAAGTCAGCACATCTTAAAGGACACAGCACTTTGTGGTGCATGCTCTGTTTCTCATGCTCACATGTCACAAAGTCTATTTCTCCTTCAAAGCACAAGAGGCCCCACCATCTCTGGTGAGAGGCCGAAACTAGCCAAATGATACCCTTTTAAGTATGAGAGTTCCCACATGGGCCAATTTCCTCTCTGTTGGCTGTACAGCTCTGTTACTGTTGGCTGAACAGCTCTGTCACACACAATCATAAGTAACAACTTTATATAATTAATGTGTTACCCTGAGTCTCAGGATATAACCTAGGTTGTGATAGATAAGTGGCCTCTTGGAAGGTGTTAGACTGAGATTGTCTGAGACCAACAGGACTATCGATTTTCTCAGTTTCCTCAGGACTGATTCAGGAAGCTGTGAGTGTATTACCTGGGACCCAGTGAGTGCAACAAAATGTGTTCCAGTGAACATAAATATTAACTGTGAATAATTTTTGTTCCACTATGGATAAAAAAGTGTAATTACACAGGGCTAGAGACAGACTCCTCAGTTCCTTTTGGTTTTGTGACATAAAACCACCTACACCAATACCTCCAACACCTAGGTTGGCCATGTCATCCTGTGCTCACTCATGCACATCCATCCAGGTCCATTCAGGAGCCAGGTCATAGGGGGACTTCTCCTGTGTGGCAACACTCAGGGTTTCTCCACTTGTGATGGAGAAATGTGACATCTCAGAAACAGGGTTACTTTACACATGTGAGTGTAGTTAAGGATTTTCAGTATGTATGATGCACTGGTCTTGGAATCCAAGGATTTTGTGGTTGTCTTAGAAGCTCCTGCCTACTTCAATACACTTCTAGTCTCAATTAGGTGATATTTGTAGAGGTTGACATAGTTCTCAGAGATACTGTTGCTCTCTAAAGGCAGGAACTTGCCTTTTGCTCTGGTGATTCTACATTTGGATTTGTTCTGTTTATGCCATAACTGTTCTGCCTCCTAGAATATTTACTCAGGTATGTTTTAGGATTATATCTGTTGCTGTAACAAAACACCATGGCCAAGCCAATATATGAAGAAAATATGTTAGACAAACACTTCATCCTGCTACAGGCACTGTGGTGAGATCAGGAAGTTGAGACCTTACTTCTTGAACTGCAAGCACAAATCAGAGAGAATGAACTAGAAAATGGCTCAGCACTTTTAGTCTCAAGGCTTGCCCAAGTGACGATCTTACTACAGAGGTCATGACTCATAAACCTCACCTATCAGCACCATGAACTGGGGATCAAGAGTTTATGTTCCTTTCCTAAGACTACAATGAGGAGTTCTCATTCAAATTACCACAAGGAGCAATTTCTGTGAGTGTCTAATCAATCTTCCCCAAATCTTGCCCAGCCAATGGGGAATTTCAGCCAGAATCCCTGAAACATCTTATCCTCAATATTACTTCTAATAACCAGATCTTATACAAAACTATGCTACTGGTCTCACTGGGACCATAGTCAAGAAAATCACAGTCTTTCTTTTGGAACCTGGAACTGTCAGCACCAAGCTTTGATGTGAAATACTTTGGTTTTCAAAAAGACACAGAAGTTAGTTCCTAGCCTGTATCCTTCTGTACCAACAAATCCTAATATTTCCAACTTGAAATTTTACCCTGAATCTCCCCATTATTGCTTTCCTGCTTTTCTGTCCTATTGTCCATCTAGCCTGGATCATGAGTATACTATTTCTCAGCCCTGGGCAGTCTCATGAAGTAGGAAAGACTTTCCTGGAGGTTAAGTACCTTTAACGGCAAGTTGATTTCTTTTTGTCACAAACTCATGTCCCTTTCATTAATTTTTATAACAGCCCCTATAAAGAGGGAACACCAGGGTTTTGAAACATGCTCACGACTTTTTTCTCACATGAAACGAGAAAACTACTCACAGATGTTGAACAGCAGCTGAGAGCTCTCCTCCCAAATGTGCTCCTGTCTCACAGGGTGACCTGTTCTACTTTGCAAGTGAAGACTACCTGTCAAGTCTGTTATTAGTCAGCGTAATATACATTCACATTGATCTGATGATGCTATTTAATTGATTCTCCTGAAGGGTGAAAATATTTTATTGATCAACATTAGAGGGTTCCTGTGTTCAGGAGCAGAGGAATAGGGAAGTGAACCTTATGGTATGATGTCTTTGAGCTGATTCCTGGCTCTGAATGTCCAGCTGAAGACACTGTTTCCATATAGTAATCCTCTCTGTCTCCTGCAATCTTTCCTCCGCCTAGAAAAATCTTTTATTGATAAAAAATGTCTTGCAACTTCTAAAAGCTGGAAGTAAGGAAATGGGTTCTCTCATAATCTGTGGAACAGAGCCTTACTGACAACTTGAATTTGGAGTAGTCAACATTCTTTCCTGAGTTTTGTATTCTGGAAATAAAAAAAAATCATACCAATCAAAGAAACAAACAAAAATAGAAAGAAAAAAAGAAAACAAAAGCAAAGCCCTCATGCTGTTTAAACTACTGTATATGCCTCCTAGAAGATGTTACATCAGTAGAAGGGAGCCAGTATAGCAGAAGTTCTGTTTCCTGGCTTCCTGGAGAAAGCACTGGGAGAAGTCCAGGCAAGTAATAAGCATGGTGGGGAAAGGTGTGGAAATGTTAAAAAAATTAAAACATCAGGAATGAACAAGCAAGTTCACATTCTGAATTCTGATGTCTTCAGACAATAGATGTGCAAGTTGGGGCTGGCAAAGACCTGTGGGTGTGCCAGAGCACACAGAACATAAATGGTGTTGAAGAGAAGAGTAATACCATGTGGAATGAAACTAAAAATGGACCAAGAAACAACTTCACATGACAAGAGAAACACAGTGTTAGGTTAGTGGTGTTGGTGGGCCAGAGAAAAATCATCACACCAACCCCAAAGGATCTCTACTCCATTCTGGTTGAAGGTCTGTACAATGAACATCTCCATGGCCTGGAGTACAGGTGATGATTTTGGGTGCCAAGGGTTCTCTAGTGAGTAGACTGCTGAATGTCCAGTTGTGTAAGGCTATGATCATGAGCACCCTTAAAGATCACAAACTGCAGTAATGAGCACCCCCTTGGAGAACAGGGAGCTTCCTGTCCTAGTTAGCAATACATGTCAAACTGACACAGCATAAAGTGACCATTGTGGGGACCATGTCTCAACTGAGTCATTTTATGAATCAGCTCAGTCTGCAGAATTGTCTGTCAATGATTTCTTGATTGTCCTAAATGGATGAAAGTGGTCCAAGGCAGCTATGGGCAGTGTCATTGCTATGTAGGTGGTCCTGGGTTGTTTAAGTAAGCTAGTTAAGCTTGAGCCAGGGGGAAGACAGATAGAGAAACAGAGACATATATACAGACAGAGACAGAGAGAAAGCAAACAAATTTTCGCCTCTGTTCCTGCCTTCAATTTCTAGCCTGACTTCACTCAGTGATTGATTTTACCTCAATATGTCAGACAAGTAAATCATCTGCTCCAT
Source organism: Peromyscus leucopus (assembly GCF_004664715.2). Lineage (NCBI taxonomy): Eukaryota > Metazoa > Chordata > Mammalia > Rodentia > Cricetidae > Peromyscus > Peromyscus leucopus. The sequence goes on along the minus strand of NC_051063.1, from coordinate 174,472,546 downwards.
AAGTTGCTGATTTCAGAGTGTTTACACAACAGCAAAAGAACAACTAGGTCAAAGAATCTTTAGTTGAGAGCACAAAAAATACCTATTTAGATCACAATTAATCATATCCTTACTCATATGCAAAGCCATTATCATCCTATCACTAGAGCACCCTTGGCACCCAAAAGCATCACCTGGTCTGACATCTGCCTTGAGCTCAAGAGAAAATGACAAGCCTTTCATTTGATATTTTGGGGGCAATCAGCTTCTCCTGAGTCTGCCCATTCTCTAGATGCATAATATTTATGTCTCTGGACCAAGAATTACCAGGAAATATTACAAAATCTCCCTAGACTCATTCCACAGTTCCTGGAGTCACAGTGTTAAGATGAATAACTCTGCAATGCACTTCTACCCAAGTATCATTCCACTTTCCAGCATCTGAGCCTGGTGTCAATTCTGTTGTAGCCACAAACACAAGCAGTGTTCTCAAGAAGGTCACATAAAGCACAGAATCAAAACTCAGAATATTTTTTTCATTGTGTATAATCACATTTTTGTAAACTATTCATCAATTGAAGGCCATTTAAGTTGCTTACAATTTCTAGCTATTATGTATACAGTAGCAATGAACATGGCTGAGCATATATCTGTAGAGTTGGATGTCAAGTCCTTTGATCAAATGCCAGAAGTGGCATAGTTCGGTTTTGTGGTAAATTTGTTTTTTTGTTTGCTTTTGAGAGTTCTTCACACTGATTTCTAAAGTGATTACACCAGTTTGGATCCCATCAACAGTGAATGAAGGATTCAATTTCTCCACATCCCCATTAGCATTTGTTGTAGGCTTTTAGCTATTCTTATAGGGGTGATGCAAAATCTCAATGTAGTTTTAATGTATATTTCCCTAATTGCTAAGGATGATGAACACTTCTAGAAATAGGCCTTACTAGTTTTTATTTTTTTTCTTTTGAGGAATCTCTGTTCAGATACATAGCCCATTTAAAACTCAGTTGTTCTCTTCTTCCAACCCTTTCTTTCCATCTCTTTCTTTCTCTCTGGTTTTAGAGACAATGTCTCTCTATATAGCCTCACCTGTCATGGAAATCACTATGTAGACCAGACTGGCCTCAAATTTAAAGTTCCAGTCTCTACTGCCTGAGAACGGATATAAGAAGAGTGATAGAATCCCAGGCTCTGATTGTTTGCTTGTATCTTTTTATGATCAGTATCTGGGAAGTGGGAACAGTGACTGACACTCAGGTTTGATGTTCTTGAACTCTACCTATCCTCTCAGTGGACACCATCACTTGTACTAACTGTGGCAAATAGAGACAGACTCTCACTTTGAGAATAGGAAGCATCTAGTGGATTCTCTATATGGAGAATGAGGACTTAACAGCTTGAAGCAGTGTCCTAGTTAGCATTAACTATCACCTTGAAACAGCCCAAGGTCACCTGGACAGAAAAGGGTGTATTCAGGCACAGACCACACACTCAGAAGAACAGGTGAGTGTCTTGCTGCCATCTGAACTGCCCCTCTCCCAAGATTCTGTTCCCAAAGACCACCCACAGCCAAGGCTCTTCAAGCTGACGAACTGCCCTGCTTTTGAGCCCTGTGCCCAATTATGGCTGATGTATGATAATGCACTGGCCACACCAGTCAAAAGAACACAGGTCTCCTGCTGCACCAAACACTAAGCTAACCACCAGAAGGCCAATTCTCAACTTTCTCAGACTCTAAACTAGATCAGAAGTAATGCTGGTGACTAGAAATCCAGTCTACAAAGATCAGAAGAACAAAGAGTAAAGAGAACCAAGAAACAAAACACAAATCCTACAAAGACAAACTCAGAAATCAGGTCCTAGATGTAATCATCCCAAACCCAGTAGCCTAACAACAGTGTAAGAATATAATCAAGGACTGGGAAATATGGTACCAAAAGATTCCAAGTATCATATGACAGCAACACCTGGACATTCCAGTACTGACAAAGGACAATGAAATGACATTAAGAACAACTTTATGAAAATGTTAAAGAAGAAATGAAGAACTCTCTTAAAGAAGTCAAGGAAAAGACAACCAAAAAATTTGCAGAAATTAATAAAAACCTTAAAGAATGTCAATAAACCAAGAAAAACAAACAGCTGAAGGAAATTACTCAAGTTCTGAAAGTTCAACTAGAAGCAATAAAGAAAACATAAACTAAGGGAATTGTGGAACTGGAAAATCTGGATAAGTAAACAGGAACTATAGAAGCAAGCATAATCAACAGAATACAAGAGATGAAAGAGAGAATTTCAGGCATTGCAGATATGATAGAAGAAATAGCAAAACCCAAGGAAACTAACAGAAAATATCCACAAACTCTTGGATTCTATGAAAAGACCAAACCTAAGAATAATAGGAATAATAGAAGGAGAAGAATCCTATATCAAAGATCCAGAAATATATTTAACAAAATCATAGAATAATAATTATTCTAACTTAAAGATGGACATACCAATAAAAGTACAAAGACCTTACAGAACACCAAATAGATTGGACTAGAAAAAAAGTCACCAAGTTACATAACAAGCAAAACACTAAATGTGCATAACAAAGACAGAATATTGAAAGCTGAAAGAGAAAAAGACCGAGTAACATATGAAGGCACACCTATGAGAATTACCCCCAACTTCTTGATAGGAATCACTGAAAGCCAGAAGGGCCTGGACTGATGTGTTACAGACTCTAAGAGACTATGGATGCCAGTCAAGACTACTACACCCAAGAAAACTTTCAATTACCATAGACAGATAAAACAAGATATTTCATGAAAAAATCAAATTTACAGTATACATATCCACAAATCCATGACTACAGAGGTACTAGAAGGAAAAGTTTAACCCAAGGAAGTTAACTACACTCACAAAAACATAGACAATAGATAATCTTACACTAGCAAAATCCAAAGAAGGGAAATAGACACACACTTCCTCTATCACACTCTCACACACAAACATACAATACCACTACCAGTAACAATATAACAGGAATTAACAATCATTGGTCATTAATATCTCTTAATATCAATGGACTCAATTCCCATATAAAAGATGCCAACTAACAAAATGGATATGCAAACAGGATCCATCCTTCTGCTGCATACAAGAAACACACCTCAACTTTAAAGACAGACATTACTTCAGAGTAAAGGGTTGGGTACAGCTTCCTTGTCATATATAGACGACACAGTCTCACAGAAGGCATCCTCCTCTTCTGACTCATACAATCACTTCATCTCCTTTTCTGAAATGTTTCCTGAATTTCAAACAATGGGATGGTGATTCAGATAAATAAATTGGGACTGGAAATCCTGTGGAGTATATTCTTTCATGAATTTAGACTAGTTTTGAATTTCTTTGCTGGTCTCGATCTGTGCAAGTAGAGGCTTCTTTGATGATAAGGAGAGCTGCACTTAGCTGTGGGTATAAGGATTTGGTGCTTAATATATACCTAGAAATTATACTGGTTTAGAAAAATGACAATAGGATCCATGACCTTACTAGCCAATTGTAGTTCTCTAGGATTCCAATATGAGAAATGATCTCCTTTGTATCAAGCAGATCTTAAGTCTAGTTAGAGAGTTGTTACCTTCAAGATAAGTGCCACTCTTGCAGCTTGAGGGATATCTTGCCATACTGGTCACGGCTTTGGTTCATAGGCATCACAGCTGAGTAGAACTACTGGTTCTGTATAACTTTTTAAACATCCCTAGTGTTATTTATCTTCCAACCTTCTCCCTCTGTATTACACTCATTCCCCTTCCCCAGTTAAGATCCTGTCTTTTTCCATTCCCCCTTCATTTCATCCATACTCTGCTCCTCCTTCACCCACTGTATCTTTTAACTTTATCTGGACATCCTGGTTATGTAAACCCATCTGAAGATTCAGAGCTTGGCACTACAAATGTAAAAGAACATATGCTTCTTTCTTGGTCTCAGTTGCCTTAGTCAGCATATTTTCTAGTTCTACTCATTTACCTGCAAATCTTGTGGTTTCATCTTTCTTCCAGCTAAGTGGTTTCCCTAGGAATATGCATGCACCACATTTAACCATAAGCCACATAATCATCCCAATAGATGTAGAAAAAGATTTTGACAAAATCTAACATGTCTTCTTGGAAAAAGTCCTAGAGAGGGTAATGATGGGGGTTCATACATCAATTTAATAATGGTTACATGTGACAAAGTCATAGTCCTCATTCTCCAAAAGAGAAACACTTGACACAATCTTATTAAAACCAGGAATAGGATAGGGAAGTTGACTAAATCCAGTCCTTTTTAATAAATTCCTGGAGGCATTGACTAGAACAAGAAGATAAGAGAGAAAAATAGAAGGCATACAAATAAGATAAAAAGATGTTAAATTATCTCTATTTGCAGATGATATTATACTAAACTGAAAAAAAAACACAAAATTAACCTAGAAAACTTTCTCTTTGAAGTAAATCTGTGCTGCCATGAGCAGATGTGTCTCACTGTCAGGAAACTCTAAGTTTTTAAAACATTTTAAATGCTATATTCTGTAGGTCTTAAAGTGTTTGAAGATTACCTACCAACTGAAATATATCTATGTATAACTAGAAAACTTAACTAACATGACTATAAGTTTTACTATCATAGAGGACTAATTATTTATCTATATTTCTTAATTACAATTCAAATGATCTGCACAAACATAATACATTAAACAAGAGTAGAAATATACATACAGTATAACAAAATTAACTTTAAATTTGTATCAATAAACTAAAATCCATAGCAATATAAAATACATTAAGCAAGTTGTTACTCTTTAAAAGTAGTTACTCTTTAAAAGTAGATCCAATAATCTACCTTTTATCCTATTGTATCAATATCCTATATATCTATATTATATCCTCCTCTCTTCTTTTAGAAAGAGATTGACTATGACCAGTAACATTTTGTAACCAACAACCTAAATAAAGACAAACATATATAATCCATTTTTTGGGGGGAATGTGGGTGTAGTGTTCTAGGCTACTTCCTGCTGATAGGGGGTGCTGGTAGTCTTATGCGGATTCTGAGAAAGTTAAAAATTATGGTCAAGTCCTAACTGGAGTAGTCTGTGAGTCTGCATTTTCTCAGCCAGTTGCTTTGAAGCTGTTTTGGATGTTAGATCATCTGTGCCATGACTATCATTAGAGACCCCTCAGGGGAGTCTTGGCTAATCAAACCATATTAGCTTGGAAGCAATCCATAGGATCTTATCTTCTGTGGAAACAAAAGCACAACCTCTTTTCCAAAGCAACATATCCTTTGACACAAATTTTGAAGTCAAGATACTATATATATATATATATATATATATATATATATATATATATAAACTCAGCAGCCTTTACAATCAAATGTCTTTCTGTGATTCAAAATCCCAAAGACAACACAATCCAGATTCTTTATGTAATATCCATCTTTACATGGTACATGGCTTATTTTTTATATTACTTTTACTGTCTCTTTAATTATTTTATTTTTTAAAACTATCCATTTCTTTATATCACTGGATATATTCCTTTTCCTCTCTCTTCCAAGCCTAAGTACATTTTCACTCACCATAAACCATTTAGAGGTTTATTCCATCTGAATCTGTCTTGTTGTGAATTGCTTTAAACTGCCACATGACTAGGACTGAAGTGGCAGCCTTGGCTAATAACTTCACCCAAATCAGCTTCCCAACATGGCAGAGGTAGTCACTGCCAGATCTGGGAGCCTTGCTCTCTGGTGCAGCCTGTAGCACAGAAACCTCTTCTTTTTATATTGGACTAGCAAATACTAAATCCACCACACAGTGCACTGCATGGCTTAGAGAAACCACTGTGTACTATGGCGGGAATCTGCCATGCTGCTTAGCATATGATGGCTTGTGGCTGGCAGCCAGCTCCATCTCATAGGCAGCTGTTGAGAGATGAGTCTCTACACTGCTACTGGCATGAGACCGTGAAACCAGGAAGCCTAGTGTGGCTCCATTTCTGTACATTCAGTATCTTTAAGCTTTCTTAGGTCTATGTGGACCAATGCCCAATGGTGAGTGCCAAATGTAGTCAGAAGGTTTCTCCAGTCCTCCCATGGTCCACTTATAAAATAATTACTCAGAAGCTTATATTAATTATAACTGCTTGGCCATTAGCTCAGGCTTATTACTGAGTAGCTCTTACACTTAAATTAACCCATAATTCTTATCTATGTTTAGTCACATAGCCTGATAACCTTTTTCAATTTTGCCTTGACATCTTGCTTCTTCTGCATCTGGTTTGTGACTTCTGACTCAACCCTTCCTCTTCCCAGGATTCTCCTCATCTGCTTGCCCCCTATAATTCCTGTCTGCTTACTGGCCAATCAGCATTTTATTTATCAACCAGTCAGAGCAACACATATTCACACTGTACAGAAAGATATCCCATAGGAACCAAAACACTAGAAAAAATACCATGGCCAAACTACCATCCACAGTAGCCTCAGAAAGTGTAGAAATAAACATTACAAGGGAGGTGTAAGGCCTCTACAATGAAAAGTTTTAATCTCTGAAGAAAAAGATTGAAGGAAGACATTCAAATATGGAAATTCAACACATGTTAATGGATTGGTATAATTAATTTTGTGAAAATAACAATTCTAACTAGTCAGTTTTCAGGTTCACTTCAATCCTAATCAAAATTCTCATGATGTTTTTCTCAAAAAAAAGAGAAAAAAACCTAACATCCATGTGTAATTGCACAGACCTAGGTAGTAAGCACTATTGTGAACATAAAAAACAATGCTGGAGGGGTTGTAATTCCAGATTTCAAAATATTACAGAGGTATTGTATTGAAGGATATTTGATAATACTGTGAACAGTGAGTTTGAGTTATTTACTGTAAAAAAAATGTTTCAAATTGTGGTATGGCTCAAGCCTAATCTATATCTTAATCTAAGCCTTTTCTTCTTGAATATTATATACAGAATTGAATAAAGTGAATCACAGGTCAATAGGCAGAGCATGAAACCAATATCACAGGAACTGACCATAGGATGCTTAAGAAAAAAAGAGAGCTTTCAGGAGAATGAAGATTATGGACAGAGAGAGGCATAGTAAGTAGAAGGGAGGGATGTTTGAGTGTGAGGAGGCTTGTTGGAGATGGCAATAGAGAAAGAGACTCCTGGGATGTCAGCTGAGAAGGAAGGTCAGCTGGGTGCTTTCTCTGACTCTTTGAGATAGCAGGATTTCACCCCACCATCTGGTGCCAGAGTATTTATTAGTAAAATTTAATGATAGAGATTTTGATAAAACAACATTTGGCACCCCAATGCATTGGATGACTGCATTGGCAGAAATTATGCAACACGTGGACAAACTGAGAAGCCATCAGATTTGGTAAGATACCTGAGAATACCTCAAGGAGAAAATTAAGTAATATTAAAAAGAAAGTCTTTCCCACATTAAGGACAGGAATTATAATACTGGCCATTATGACCCTGTGTAATTTTTCCATAGGAGGCTTGAAAATAGAAGCAGAAAATGAAAAGGTAAATGACTGAACTGATTGGCATGGTACCTATTATAATTACTATCAATCTGCTAATTTTATTCTTAATAGCCATAGTGATTTTTGTGACACATATGAAGAGTGATTTGGTACTTATGGCAGATTTGAAAGTGGATTGATAAGAGACAGTCTTAGAATGACTTATAAATGGGAATAAGAAAAATACTCAAACATAGACAAAGGAATATAGACAAGAAACTACTGACCAGTGCATGGTGAAACTGAAAAAGGGTGGGCCAAAGTTGCTAGAAAACCTATTTTAGTTTATCCACTTACTATGTAAGAATGACCAGCAGACAGTAGGCAACCCCAAGGTTATGAAAAAGTTAAGTGGAATGCTATAGAAATGTTAGTTTTGAGGCAATTTAAGGAAGCAGTTGTTTCATATGGTATGAACTCACCCTATATGAAGCAGATATAAAATTCATGAGCAACTCAGAAAACAATTATCTGAACCACAATCTTAATTATTTCTATCCATAAAATCCCAGAATCAGATATAAAGGGAAAATGTTGAAATACCAGAGAAGCAGAGCAGTGATCAACCAGAAACATATTACCTTTACAAAATCTCAGATGAATGCAGGAGGGTAATCCTGACTCTGAATCCTCCAACTAAATGGGCTGAGACCCTGTCTTTATGAATCCTATATTCCTGGGTTGGTCTTTCTGTACACTGTGAATATGTGTTGCTCACATTGTTTAATAAAGAAGCTGCTATGGCCTATGGCAATGCAGAGTAGATCCAGATGGGAAACTCAAGCAGAGAGACAAGGAGAAGACAGAGTCAGGGGAGACACTGCCAGTTGCTGCCAGGAGAAGCAAGATATGAGAGAATAGGTAATTCCAGGAAGCCACATGGTAAAACATAGATTAATTGGAATGGGTTGAGTTAAGTTGTACAATCCAATTGGTAATGAGCCTATGCCATAGGCCATACAGTTTGTAATTAATATTAAGCCTCTGAGTGATTATTTTATAAGTGGCTGTGGGATTGTGGGTGGGAGAGAGTTGTCGAGATGGAGGGACTGGGTGGAACCAGAGACTTCTGGCTACATTTGGCACTCACCATTGGGTATTGATACACATAGTCCTGAGAAAGCTTAAAATGGTTCTAGAACACATAATCAGAGTCAAGAACAGATTCCTAGCTGTGTCTCTTATGTGATCCATGATACAGAGATGTCATGGAATGCAGGCTTGAGCTACAGCCTGGTGGGTTTGTAGGCATGTGGGCTTGAGCTACAGCATGGTGGATTCCTGTCACAGTACACATAGGTGTCTTCAAGACACACAGCATACTGCATAGCAGATTTACCTTTTGCTATAGGTTTTTGGCACTGCATGCTGCTTGATAGAGACATAGACCCTCTGCTTTCTAGATTTGGCAGTGAGCACAGCTCTTAGAGCTGGCAGTAATTGTACCTCTGCCATTTTGAAAAGCCCATGGGATGAAGCCAGCAGCCAAAGCTGCAGATTCTGTGATAGCCATGCAGCTTAACAATTTTAAAATTCTCCTGATCAGAAAAGGATTACAGGTATAGTAGGACAGATTCAGATATAAAAAAAAGTCTACACAGTTTACAGTGTGTATAAATATGTGTGTAGGCTTGGAATACTGAGGAAAAGGAGAATAAGCAATTGTATAAAATAAATAGTTATAAAAAATAAAGTCTTAAAGAAACAATAAAAGTAATATAAAAATTCAGCCATGTAAGGATGGAAAATACACAGAGTTTTAATTATGCATATTTTTGTGTTTTCTTTGAGTTTTTTGATTGTCAGTGAGCTAACTACAAGAGGACATTTGACTTCAAAGGCTGCTAAATTAATCCAACAAATACATTTTAAAGGTATCTTGACTTCAACATTAGGGTCTAAGCATATATTGCTTTGGAAAAGAGGTTCTGTATGGTGATATTTTATTTGTACTGAAATGTGATTATAATTTTATGTTAATAAATAAAGTTGCCATGGGGTCAGAGCTATTAGAGCCATAGCAAGAGCGTGATGGTTAGAAGAGCTAGGTAGATTTCTGTGTGTTCAGGGATACAGCCAGTATTGGAGACATATGCCTTTAAGACCTGGAGGGCGGTACTTACAGGCAGTGATGAGGCAGTCATGTGGTTGGGTTTACAACCAATGAGAAGGCAGAACAGAAAGACTATTTAAACACAGACAAACAGGAAGTAGCTCTCTCTCAGGGAAGTTAGGAGCACTGCAGGAGGTAAGATTTTATCTCTGAGCTCTGACCTCTCGGCTTTCTCTTTTACATTGGCTCTGTGTTTCTTATTTTAATAAAACGATTGGTTACATCTACATCTGGCGCCCAATGTGACAAGAATCCATTAAAAACTGCTTGGGGCCGGCTCCCTAGCCGGAGCAGCCGGCTCCCTAGCCCCAGCCCAGGTCTGCTTGGCCTCAGGCCGGACTGTGATCTGCTTGCTTAAAGCCAGTGCTATAAACAACTCAGGCCTGCCCTGCTAAACAGGGCCCCCTGCCTGTAAAGCCAAGCCTTGACTCGGCTCAAGAGGGAACAAGTGGCTGGATTTAAGCTTTAGCCAGCTACGCTTTCACTTTCACTTTTGCTTTCACTTTCGCTTTTGCTTTCTCTCTTGCTTTCTCTCTGTCTCTCTGTTACTGTCTCTCTCTCTCTCTCTCTGGATTCACACCTAGGACACTAGGTGGCTCTTTTGAAATTCGCTCAGATTTCTACTGTTCTACGCAGATTTGGTAAGTCATAAAGGAAACTGTTTAAAAGACAAATTTTTTCCACATTTAAAAAAATGGGTTTCCTGTGTACATTGGAAGAAAATTGGGTTTTGTTTGAAATTTTAGGCAGTCTGACAATGGAACAACTATATGAAAAGATTAGTATTATGGGAATTATGCAGTTTATCACCATGCTTATTCTCATTTTACTATTTAAAAAGATAATCGATGTAAGTGCCAGGATAACAGCTTTAGAAAAACCTGTTAAACCTGTAAAAATTCAGACAGAAGAAATTAACAGTGAAGTTGGTTCAAGTTTGGATCATAAGGTTACAGAAAGAAAGCCTGTTTTCACACAGTCACCCTTAATTTATCCTGTAACCGTACAGCAGATGCCTGATCAAATGGCTACACAAAATATTTGGGCTCCAATTGAACTGATGGATTTTAAAAGGTTTAAGGAGGCAATAGTATCTTATGGCATGCATTCCCCATATGTAAAGCAAATGTTAAACTCTTGGTCAACATATAATAGGATTATACCACAGGACTGGCGGGACCTTGCACAAGCGGTTCTGGAACCCAGCCAGAGACTTCAATTTCTAACGTGGTTTAAGGAGGAAGCTAGAAATGTAGAAAAACAATGGAGGGATAAAGGAATACAAATTTGCCATGATCAGCTTATTGGAGAAGGCCAATATACTTCGGTACATTGTTTATATGATGTTCAAACCCTAATTTTATGTCGAACGGCAGCCTTGAATGCATGGGACAGAGTTGAGGAACCAGGAAAAAAACCTGAGTCATTCACAAAGGTTATGCAAGGCCCAAAAGAATCTTTCACAGATTTTTTAGAAAGACTGGCTTCAGCAGTAAACAGAATTATAGATGTAACCAACTGTTTTATTAAATAAGAAACACAGAAACAATGCGAAAGAGAAAGCCGAAAGGTCAGAGCTCAGAGCCAAAATCTCACCCTTCCGCCTGCGGTGTCCCAGCCTCCCGAATCAGATCCCTATTTCCTGTCTGTTAGTCTATTTAAAGAGACAGAACAAGCCACAGCTATCTCACCTCACCAGTTCCTCAGCTGGTCCTGTTTCCTCAGACTGGAAGCTTCTGTGTCCTCATCCCAATAGCTCTCAGCTGAACTGTGTTGCTCCAAAGCCTGAAAGCTTAACCAGCCAAATGCTTCTAGTTTCTGGTCCTCACGCCCTATATATCTTTTTCTTTCAATCACCACTCCCTGGGATTAAAGGCTGGTTTTCTGGGATTAAAGGAGTGTGTCACCACCATGCTTGGCTATTTCCAATGTGGCCTTGAACTCACAGAGATCCAGAGGGATTTCTATCTCTGGAATGCTAGGATTAAAGGCGTGTGCCACCACCGCCACACTCTTGCTATGGCTCTAATAGCTCTGACCCCCGGGCAACTTTATTTATTAACATACAATCAAAATCACATTTCAGTATAATTAGATTACCACCACACAGAATGGTCTCAGGATCAGAAGCTAGTAAGGCAATAATTGAAGCTTTGGCATTTGAGAATGCGAATGCAGCATGTAAAAGAATAATCAGGCCATTAAAGGCAAGATCTGCACCTTTGGAAGATTGGATTAGAGAAACAATTAATGTTGAGGCTGATGAGCATGATGATACATGGGTAGGAGAAGTAATTTCAAAAGGTTTGAGGAGTGTTAGATGTTTTGGGTGTGGAAAGCAAGGACATTTTAAAAGGGACTGTAAACAGGTCATTCCTAGAAGCAATGTTTCTTCAAGGAACAATGGCAACAGAATGCCCCTTCCTTCTGGAGTATGCAGAAGGTGTGGTAAGGGAAAACACTGGACCAACGAATGTAGATCAACAAAGGACAGACAGGGTAATCCTTTGCATCAGTTTTCGGGAAACTCCCGGAGGGCCTCATGCAGGCCCCCATAGCAAAACCAGTTCAAACCTTTCCTGCAGCTGTAGAGGAAATCCCTGCTCTGAGCGATTAAATAACCAAATGACTATTGGAATAAATCATGCTGGTCAGGATGATGAAACAGAGAGAATAGAAAATTCAGGAGAAAACATAAAGAAAATTTTTTGGCAAACTTCTATTAATGAACAGAGACCAAAATTAACAATAAAAATAAATGGTGTTTTGTTGTCTGGTCTGGTAGACACAGGTGCGGACATTACCATAATTGCACCAGAATTTTGGCATCCAGCTTGGCCTCTTCAGGAGGTAAACGTTCAACTGTTAGGAATTGGGACATTATCTCAGGTAAAACAGAGTGCAAGATGGCTCAAATGTATAGGTCCAGAAGGACAGAGAGGAAAATTAAAACCATATGTGGCTAACATAGCTATGAACCTGTGGGGTCGAGACTTGTTGCAACAATGGAATACTCAGATTAAAATCCCTCCAATCTCAGAAACAAATCATAAACTAGCACATGTTTCTGAGAGAAATATTAGAAGGCATTATTTTGAGTGGTCACCAGCCATCCATATTATACAAGAACAGGGCACAACAACTGATAATCTTCCAAAAATACCAACAGCTCTACCTTTAAAATGGTTAACAGACAAGCCTGTATGGGTCCAGCAATGGCCTTTAACAACAGAGAAACTCCAGGCTTTAGAAGAGCTGGTAGAAGAACAGTTAAATGCTCAGCATATTGAACAGTCAACCAGCCCTTGGAATTCTCCTGTATTTGTTATTAAAAAGAAATCTGGTAAATGGAGAATGGTAACAGACCTTAGAGCAATTAGCAAAGTAATTCAGCCAATGGGCTCTCTACAATCTGGAATTCCTTTGCCTACTCTGTTACCAAAAGGATGGCCTCTCATAGTTATTGATTTAAAAGACTGTTTCTTTTCAATACCCTTACAAGAAAAAGACAGAGAAAGATTTGCTTTCACAGTGCCTGCTTATAATAATTCTCAACCGGTTAAAAGATTTCAATGGAGGATCCTCCCACAGGGAATGTTAAATAGCCCAACTCTGTGTCAATATTTTGTACAACAGCCATTGGAAGTGATATGTAAAAAATTTCCTAAATCTATAATTTATCATTATATGGACGATATTTTACTAGCTGACTCAAATGCAGATACTTTAGAAAGAATGTTTGAAGAAGTAAATAAAATTTTGCCTTGCTGGGGATTACAAATTGCTCCTGAAAAAATACAAAGAGGAGATTCTATTAATTATTTAGGTTATAAAATAGAGCTACAAAAAATTAGATCCCAAAAGGTGCAAATTAGGAGAGATAGACTACAGACTCTTAATGACTTTCAAAGATTATTTGGAGATATTTCTCATCTACGAACTATTGTTGGGGTAAAAAATGATGAACTGACTAATTTGTTCAAAACCTTAGAAGGTGACAAGGACTTAAATAGTCCAAGAGAATTATCACCTGAAGCTGAGAAAGAATTGGCCTTGGTAGAAAAGAAAGTACATGAAGGGCACGTGGATCGTATTGATCCAAAGCTGGATTGCATTTTGGTTATTTTACCTTCTAGGCATTCCCTACTGTAATATTAATGCAGAGGGAAGATATTATATTGGAATGGATATTTTTACCAAATAAACCAAATAAAAAATTAAAAACTTATGGGAAAAAATCTCTGACTTGATTTGGAAAGGAAAATTGAGATTTCGTCAATTAGCAGGAATAGACCCAGCAGAAATTGTCGTACCTTTAACTAAGGAGGACATTGAAAAATTATGGACAGAAAGTGAACCTTGGCAAAGAGCTTGCAGTAATTTTTTGGGAGAAATTAACAGCAAATATCCCAAAAGCAACAGAATTAATTTTATAAAGAGAGCTGATTGGATCTTGCCTCGAATTGTACGGCAAAAACCCATATCTGGAGTTCGTACATTTTATACAGATGCCAACAAACAAGGAAAGGCAGGTTACAAATCAGAAAATTTAAGTAAAGTGGTTCAAAGTCCTTATAATTCAGTGCAAAAATCAGAATTGTATGCTATTCTGTTGGTATTAATGGATTTTTCAGAACCTCTCAACATAGTGACTGACTCTCAGTATGCTGAAAGAGTGGTATTACATATTGAGACTGCAGAATTTATCCCTGATGCTTCAGAATTAACTTCACTATTTATTCAATTACAAGATACAATCAGGAAAAGGAATCATCCTTTATATATAACTCACATCCGATCTCATACTGGTCTGCCAGGCCCTTTAGCACAAGGCAATGATGAGATTGATAAATTATTGATAGGAAATGTGCTGGAGGCCTCAGAATTTCAAAAAAAACATCATGTCAATAGTAAAGGTTTAAAAAAAGGATTTTTCCATAACCTGGCAACAAGCCAAAGAAATAGTAAAGAAATGTCCTACTTGTTCCTTCTATAATCAAATGCCATTACCAGCAGGATGTAACCCAAAGGGTACTCAGAGGAATGAAATCTGGCAGATGGACGTGTTTCACTTTGCAGAATTTGGAAAATTGAAATATGTACACCACACCATTGATCCTTATTCAGGATTTCAATGGGCAACTGCTTTGAGTTCTGAAAAGGCTGATTCTGTAATCACTCATTTGCTAGAAGTTATGGCCATCATGGGTATACCTGCACAAATCAAAACTGACAATGCTCCATCATATGTCTCTGTTAAAATGAAAGAGTTTTTTGCTTATTACAAAATAAAGCATATTACAGGTATACCACATAATCCTACAGGTCAAACAGTTATAGAAAGATCAAACAGAACTATAAAGGATATGCTAAATAAACAGAAAGGAATAACAAAAACCCCCAGAAATAGACTGCATAATGCTCTATTAACTTTGAATTTTCTGAATGCCAATGAGAAAGGAACAACAGCTGCAGAGAGACATTGGATAATAGAAAAAACTAAAGAATTAAATCAGCCTATATACTTTAAGGATGTGCTGACCTCAGAATGGAAACCAGGGTATGTATTACGTTGGGGACAAGGTTTTGTTTTTGTTTCTACAGGAGAAGATAAGCTGTGGGTACCATCAAAATTGATAAAGGTTTGATTTGAACAAGAGAAACCTCTTAATTAGAGGAGATGATAGTTCATCAACCAGCATGAACATCCAATTTAAACTAACTTGTACCAGTAACACATGCCTTTTCATTTAATCAGATAATACCTTGCCAAAAGGGAACATCCCCAAAATTAGTCTTGGGGAAAGGTTTTTGTTTTTGTCTTTTAGGAGGATGAAGGTTAAGGAATCTGAAGAACACAAGACAAATGAGACAACTGAAGAAAAGGGACAAATCATCTATCCCAGGAAACAGAGTGAAACGGCGTATGGGTATATATTATCTAAAAAATTTTATGTCTTCTTAAATGTTTGTTTCTGCTTTTCTCTAAAGATTTAACACTATTGGTCTTCTAATAGTCCCAGTTCAATTAAAATTTAAAGCTGACTTTGGAGTTGGAGAATGGCTCTCTCCTTCTTTAAACTCAAGCATGTTGTTAAAATGAAAATACAAACTCCCTGTATCATGCCAGAATAAAAGAGCCATTTTCTGCTATGGGACAGGACAAAAGCCAAATTAATTAAGGGACTATTCTATTACTAATCTCAACTCTTTGATTCTATTCTGATTCTTTAAACTTTTCTTAAAGTATAAATTTTATATCAAAATTTACAAGATTAATATATACATATACATTTTAAACTTTGTTAAGATATGAATGGTCATATAGAGTACTAACTAATTCTACAAAAAAGGCTTCAATTAGCTGCATATATATGTCTTTGTGTTCGAGTCTCTTATCAGTTTTCTGCAGGAAATCACGGCCAGGCCTAACATCAACTGAAGTCTCCAGGAAGAAGATGGGGCCCCACAACAACAACAATTCCACGTGGACAATAATAATATCACTAAGCTGACAAACATCATCTACAGATCAGCTTTGAACTACAAGGTGCTCAGAGCAATTTTGAGATGACTAGCTGAGATGGTCCATTCTCAAAGACTACTTGAATAAGGACTTGAGATAAACCCTGAACTTTGGCTTTATACACAGACTGGATAATAATGAAGGATATAGTTACCTTTCCTAGAATTTGACAATTAACCTAAATCTTTCTTTCGGATAAAGATAACTTCACCCATACCCAGCAGGAAGCAATTTTAAGAATATGACGCCCACATTCCCAAAGAAGTGGTGTGGGGCGAGTGGCTTTTTTTTTTTGGTCTTTTTTAACGGGTTTTGGGTCTGGGATAATTTTCATTGTTTAGGGGGCTTGGTTACAAGTTGTTGTCAAGGGTTAGGAAAAAGGCTAAGCAAAGGAGATTAGATTTAAGGTTCTTGTTTAAAAAAAAAAGAAAGAAAGAAAAGAAAAGAAAAAGATAATTACTAGTTTTAAATACTTTACATTATTACCAACTATTAGGATATAAAGAAATGAAAGTTAGTAGTTATAGACATTACAATAGAAATTGTAGTCATATTAGATACGTTTTAAAAATTGAGCAGATATGTTTTAGACAGGTCATCTTCAAACCCTTCAGAGATCTACCGAATATGGCATTTAAAATGTTTTAATAACTTAGAAAATTTTTCTTTTTTGAGACATGTTGGCTCCTGGCACTACCAATCTACTCCAGAGAAAATATGGACATTGAAGAAACTGCATATGGAGTTAACTTTCATTGTGGCAAAAGTTAGCCACTGGACAACAAAGTATCCTCGAATCAACAGGACAAAATGGACAGACAGAACACGAAACAAAGGACTACCGATTCCTGCCAAAACAAGTGTGGTTATGGCTTTATCAGAAGGCATCTTCTGAGTCCAGGACAATATGGCACCATCCCTGAAGTGGCCTTCACAATCCGGAAAAGGTACAGTGCCCTTTTCTTCGAAGGCAGCTGAACAGGCAGTGGGCCGATGGCTTCTGTTGTGCAATGGAACAGCAACTGAAAGCTCACGCCTCTCAATAGTAGACTGGCATTTAATAGAGGGATGTGGAGAAGAAGGGGATGCTGAGATGAAGCCATATATACACAGCCAAGAAGAATGGACAGCTGAATTCAAAAACCATCAACAATTTCCAGAATTTAAAATCCTGAATCATGACAGGACACTAGTGGAATTCAGGTGTTTCTGGTACATGTACCGCTCTCACACAATGTGAGGTTGAACTGTTGACCTTGTGTACAACCTACTTCACAAATGAGTCTGTCAGATACGCTAAGCCTATAGGCTGAAGATGATGCCCCAACACTGCAGAGAAACCTCAGGTGACTGTCCAGGCAGCTGGCTGTTTCTGTCAACTCACAAAATTTTTGGAAGTTGCTTTTGTGCACTTCCTGTTTTTATTTTTGTTAGCTAATATTATTTCCTTCTTGGGTCTCTGAGGGAGTTGAAGATTAGTTAGTTATAGTTGAAGATTAATTAGGATAGAAAGTGAATTAGATACATTTTGGACTTACTAAAATAGGATAGATAAGGGAATTATTTTCTCTGATTTGTCAAATACAAATGGACTAGACATCGTTTAGGTATTTGTTACTTGTATATATTGTATATAGTTATTGTACTTTTGTATATAGTTTTTCTTTTGTTAGTTATAACCTTTTGCCTTTTTTCTTTTTATTAAAATAGAAAAGGGGAAATATGGTGATATTTTATTTGTACTGAAATGTGATTTTAATTTTGTTAATAAATAAAGTTGCCATGGGGTCAGAGCTATTAGAGCCATAGCAAGAGCGTGATGGTTAGAAGAGCTAGGTAGATTTCTGTGTGTTCAGGGATACAGCCAGTATTGGAGACATATGCCTTTAAGACCTGGAGGGCGGTACTTACAGGCAGTGATGAGGCAGTCATGTGGTTGGGTTTACAACCAATGAGAAGGCAGAACAGAAAGTCTATTTAAACACAGACAAACAGGAAGTAGCTCTCTCTCGGGGAAGTTAGGAGCACTGCAGGAGGTAAGATTTTATCTCTGAGCTCTGACCTCTCGGCTTTCTCTTTTACATTGGCTCTGTGTTTCTTATTTTAATAAGACGATTGGTTACATCTACAGTTCTGCTTTTTTTTTCCACAGAAGAAGAAAACCTGTGGATTGCTTCCAGGTTAATATGCTTTGATCAAGCAAGACTCCCTGTAAAATCTCCAGTGGGAGCAGATGACCCACATGATCCAACATTTAACAGTACCTCTGCTGCAGTTTCTTCTGAGTTCTGCATTCAGTAAAGATTCAAGTATGCTGTCTGAGATGATCCAGCCTCACAGAATACTTCAGTCAGTACTTACCCATAATCTCAAAATTTTTCAGGGTCCCCATAAGATTAACAGTGTCCCCATTCAGCATGAAGTAACCTAGAAAACTTTGCCCATATTCCCAAGAAATTAATTATGGATGTTTGTCCTTTTTTGTTCTTTGTTTTGTTTTGTTTTTTGAGACAGGGTTTCTCTGTGTAGCTTTGCGCCTTTCCTGGAACTCACTTTGTAGACAAGGCTGGCCTCGAACCACAGAGATCTACCTGCCTCTGCCTCCCGAGTACTGGGATTAAAGGCATACACCACCACCACCTGGCTTTTTTTTAACTAACTTATAAGATTAACAAATGCTTTACATTTGATCAGATATAACTTGCCAAAGGAAAACTCCCTAAAGTTAGGCTTGGGTCAGGGTTTTGTTTTTGTTTTTCCAGGCAAATGAAGGCAACCTGATATGGAACCTGAAGACCACTGGACTATTGTGACATCTGAAGAAAAAGGATAAATCAGGCAGAGAAAATGTCTCAAGAAAAGGAGTAAATTGGCCTATTGATATATCAAATTTCCAACAGGATTAAATTTCATAAATCTTCCTAAATGTTTGGTTCTGTTCTTCTCTACAGCCACATAAGACAAATGGTATTTTTACAGTCCTAGTTCAATGAAAAATTAGAGCTGGATTTGGAGTTGGAGCATGGCTCTCTCCTTCTCTAAACACAAGCATGTTGTTAAAAGAAAATTCAGAGTCTCTGTCTCATATTAGAATAGCCATCTGGAATGGGACAGAAGAAAATCAAAATTGAAGGACTGTTATTGTAACAAATCTCTTACCTCACCAATTCATTTCAACTCTTCTAAAATTTTTCTTTAGGCATAGTACTATCTTAAAATTTAAACTTTCTGTTTTGATATTAATGATATTTAAGTTTTCTACAGTGAGTGATAAATTTTCCGAACAGTGATCTCTCAAGTCTCTGAAAGGAAGACAGAGCCCCACAATGACATTTCAACCTGGACTATGATAATGCCATACAAAGCTGACAAGTACCACTTCAAGATCAGCTTTGGACTACAAATTGCTCAGGACAATTTCAAGGTGGCTAGCTGAGATAGTCTAGCCTTACAGATTACTCTAGCCAGGACATAAGATAAAACCTGTACTTTCCCATTACACAGAGACTGGACAACAAATGATACAGTTAACTCTCTCAGGACTAGAAAATTTTCTCATTTTTTTTCAGGGTCCTCTAAAGATGCCATTACCCCCAAACAGCAGGAAGCAATTTTAAGAACATGACACCCAAATACCCAAGGGCTGGGGTGGGTTGTTTTTTGGTCATTCAGTGGATTATGGATATTTGTTATCATTTAGGGAGGTTGTTACAAGTTGTTATTAGTAATGGTCAGGAAAAAAGCTGAACAAAGGGTATTAGATTTAGAGATCTTGCTTTAAAAAGAGGAGGGATATAGACATAGAATAAAAACATGGATTATTGAATCTACTTCTAGACAAAAAAACAACTACTTTTTAAAAATATTTACATTGATATAGATTTTTGTATATTGATACAAATTTATTAAGATTTTTTTTATTTATTTTATATACCAATCAAAGATCACCCTCTTCCCTCCTCCTGCCCCTCCATCCTCCCCCTTCCAACCTATCTCCATTACCTCCTACAAGAAGGTAACACCTCACATCGGGAGTTGCATTTAGTAAAGGCAAGTCCAAGTTCCTTCCTTTGCTTCAAGACTGTGTGAGTTGTCCCATTATATGTAGCAGGCTCCAAAGAGCCTGCTCATGCACCAGGGATGGATTCTGATCCTACTTCCAGGGGGCCCTTAAGCAGATCAAGTTACATAACTCTCTCATTATGCAGAAGGCAAGGTTATTTTTATTAGAACATACTGTACATACTATTATTATACTATTATAGTTATATAATATATATATTATAATATATTTATAATTATAATATATTATATTTATTATAATATATTATAATATAATTATAATATAATATATTATAATATAATATAATAATATATAGTTAGTATACTATTATACTAACAATTCTACTATTGTTCAAGGTAGTATACCTATACAGCTCATCTAGAAATGTAATGTAATTTTCTAGGCCTTCAAATTTATTATTACAAATGATTTAGGATGATAAAAATGCAAGTTAGTAGTTAGTCACCTATTACAATCAAACTTGCAGTCATGTTTGGTATGTTTTTAAGGTCAAATATAGATATATTTTAGATAGACATATGGTCTTCAAATATTTCAGAAATCTATAGAATTAGACATTTAAATAGTTTTAATAACATGAAGTTTTTTATGATAACAATGAGGCATGTCTTCTCACAGGAGCATCAGTTTACTTCAGAGAAGATGACGGGCATCAAAGTAACTCCACATGTAGTTGACTTTCTTTGTGGCAAAGGTTAGCCACTAAGCAAGAAACTGCCCTTTTCTAGACTTCTGAGAGTATGCTGTCCAAATTGGACAAGCAGGGCATAGACTAGAGTGACTGCTGAACCTTGCCAAAACAAGGTGAGGCAAAATATTCTAGGCCTGTAGGCTGAAGATGGATGTCCCAATGTTGCCGAGGAACCTTAGGTGACTGTCCAGTGAGCTAGCTGTTTTCATCATTTCTTATTTTTGGAATCTGTTTGCTCTACATTTACTGTTTACTCAGGTAATATTATATACAACTCTCTGATAGAGTTGAAGACTTTATAGTTATAGTTTTCCTTTTAAACAAATTCACAAAATAATTGTAACGTGTATAAGATTGAGGGACATCAAAAGAAAGTTTGGTGTTCGTAAAGCAAGTTATGATAGAAAGTCAATTTGATGCACATTTTGGACTCACCAAGACAGGATAGATATTGGAGTATTTCCTCTGAATTTGTTAATTTCTATGGACTAGACATTTTTAATGTATTTATTGCCTTATATATTTATATATAGTTATTGTACTTATTGTATATAATTTCTCTATGTTAGCTAAAACCTTCACTTTTTTAGCTTAGGCAAAATGGTGGAAATGTTGTATATTCTGTTTGTGTTCTGACAAATAAAGCTTGCCTGGAGACTAGAGGATGGAACTAGCCACTAGTTAATCATAGATGCCAGG
Organism: Peromyscus leucopus; assembly: GCF_004664715.2. Lineage (NCBI taxonomy): Eukaryota > Metazoa > Chordata > Mammalia > Rodentia > Cricetidae > Peromyscus > Peromyscus leucopus. The sequence continues at coordinate 174,450,885 of NC_051063.1, read as the reverse complement.
CAGTGGTGGCATACATCTTTAATCCCAGCACTTGGGAGGAAGAACAAGGGAGATCAGGAGTTCACGGCCACCCTGGGCTAAAAGAGATTGATCTAGTCTGAAAGAGAAATATACATGAGTAGTGGCAGTGCTCACCTTTGATCCAAGCACATAGAAGTCTCAATCTTTTAATCCAGCACTTGGAAGGATCCCTTTCCTTTGATCGCAGCATATGGGAGGTTCAAGCCTTTGATCCCAGCTCATGGAAGGCTAATGCCTTTAATCCCAGCTCTGAGGAGGTAAAGATAGGACTATAAGGTGGGTGGAAACAGGATCTCAGCCCATTCAGTTGGAGGAGTCATAGAGTCAGGATTACCCTCCTCCATTCATCTGAGATTTTATAAAGGTAAGATGTCTCTGTTTGATCACTGCTCTGCTTCTCTGGTATTTCAACATTTTCCCTCTATATCTGATTCTGTGGTTTTATGATTAGAAATGATTAGGATTGTGCTTCAGATAATTGTCTTCTGAGTTGCTCATGAATTTTATATCTGCTTTATGTAGGGTGAGTTCATACCATATGAAACAACTGCTTCCTTAAATTGCCTCAAATCTAACATTTCTATAGCATTCCACTTAACTTTTTCATAACCTTGGGGTTGCCTACTGTCTGCTGGTCATTCTTACATAGCAAGTGGATAAACTAAAATTGGTTTTCTAGCAACCTTGGCCCACCCTTTTTCAGTTTCACCATGCACTGGTCAGTAGTTTCTTGTCTATATTCTTTTGTCTATGTTTGAGTATTTTTCTTATTCCCATTTATAAGTCATTCTAAGGCTGTCTCTTATCAATCCACTTTCATATCTGCCATAAGTACCAAATCACTCTTCATATGTATCACAAAAACCACTATGGCTATTAATAAAATATGAATTAGTAGATTGATAGTAATTATAATAGGTACCATGCCAATCTTAGTTCAGTCATTTACCTTTTCATTTTCTGCTTCTATTTTCAAGCCTCCTATGAAAACATTATACAGGGTCATAATGGTCAGTATTATAATTCCTTCCTTAATGTGGGAAAGACTTTCTTTTTAATAGTACTTAACTTTCTCCTTGAGGTATTCTCAGGTGTCTTACCAAATCTGATGGCTTGCATGATTTTTGCCAATGTAGTCTTGCAATGCATTGAATTGTTAAATGTTGTTTTTAACAAAATTGCTATAGTTTGATCTTATCAATAAATAATCTGGAGTCAGATACTGAGTTGAAAGCCTGCTATCTCAAAGAGTTGGAGAAAACACCCAGCTGACCTTCCTCCTCAGCTGACATCCCAGGTATCTCCTTCTCTTATGTCATCTCCAACAAACCTCCTCACACTCAAACATCCCTTCTTTCTACTTACTGGGCTTTTCTCTGTCTAATTCTGTAAACCTGTGTCCTAACACAAAGGTGCAAAGACCATAACTTGACAGTAGATGGGAACTCAGATTATTGCTGGAGTCTTCTAAGACAGGGGCTTGAGATGAGACTAAGTGTTTGTTCTTGGAACCTAAATGAAGGCAGAGAGGGGCAGAGGTTCAGCAGCAGGAAGCCCTTTGTGAACTGAAAACAGTAAGGGGAGAGGGAACCACATTGTTTTCTACTACAAGTTCATTGTCATTGGCCCTTTTATTCTGAAGACTGATGTTGCCAACAGTGGTAGGGTCATTCTCTACATGAAAATTAAAGCTGGGTACACCACTAAAATGGCTCAGTGTGTAAATGCATTTGCTCCCAAGGCTGCCATGCTGATTTCTATCCACAGATTAAACTTGGTGGAAGGAGAGAATCAAATCTCTCATGTCATCTAATCTCCATATATATGTGCAGTAGCATTTTCTCACCCATACTGTGATGCATGAATGAGAAAACACACATACTTAAAATGCATAAGTAATTGTAAATTAAAAGTGAAACTATGAAATTAACCTATTTTCTTGTCTACCAACATGAGATCTGTTCAATTCAGTGCTCTCGTATAATTTTTCTTTCTTCCTTTCTTCCTTTCTTCCTTCCTTCTGTTGTTTCTTATTTTATTCATCCACATGTGTCTGAGCCTTTTCCAGGCTCTGGAACATCCCCAAAGAGCAGAGGCATTCTGTTCTCCCAAAGCCCTAGTTGCAATTCACCAGAAGGCAGACAGGCTTCTAAAAGGTGAAATCAGGGGTTGACTGGAACCACAAAGGAAAAAAGGAAGAGAATGAGAAAGGAGGCTGAAGATATGGCTCAATGTTTAATAGCACATTCTGCTCTTCCAGAGGACCTGTGTTCAGTTTCCAGCACCTATGTGAAGAGGCTTTACAAGATTACCTAACTCCAGCTCCAAGGGACTCCACATATTTCCTAGGCATCCGCTAGTGAACTGGGCATCTTCTTCTGAGTCTCAGCATGGAGAACCCAGCTGCTCCAGTGCCTAGGCCCTTAGCCAGCTGTTCTGATGGGTTTATGAGACTTTACATGAAAGTCAGGGAGCCTAAGGGGAGTGACAGAGGCATTAGGTACTCCTGATGACTGCATGTCCTCAAGGATTAAGTCTAGTAAATTCTCTCCATCAGGCAAGTCATAACAGATGGTGCTGATGTAGACATCTGTCCATTCTCAGTGTTGGGACCTTGTTTATATTGAGGCTACTTTATCACCATGGTAACATTTATTTACATGTGCTATTACTGGGAAACAGACACAGAAATAGTGCTTACATCTGCCTCACACAGGCCATGGGGTGACAGACATCTGTCTGTGTATAATCATGTATTCACTGTCTTTACCCTAGAGGCCTTCTCAAGTATCTGTGCAGTGGGAAGAGCTGTTATTCAGAGATGTTAATGTTGGTCATCAGCAGCTTGAGTGATTGTCTGTTCCAGGAAGTGAAAACAAATGGACAGTTCGATTTGACTTTAGATCTAAGCTACCTGGCTCTGTAGAATTCCTGCAAAATTCCAGGGGTCTCAAGCCCACCTACTTGATAGAAAATCATTTGTTTTCTGGTATGCCACTGTCATTATTCCAGAAAGGACAAGGACATGGCTTTGCTTTCACCCTTCCAATAGATCATAAATCTAACACAGGACTCTCTCTCATCAGGAAGTCACTGACTTCAAACATCATAACATCTGTCCCTCATCATATTTCATTGTACTCTTTAGAGAAGCAATGCTTTCAGAGATCGGCCTTAGATCCTGGATATTAGTAGCAATGGCCTCATATAGAGAAGGCTACAGCCCTAAATTTCTAATCCAGATCTTCCAAACACACCTGTCCCTTCTAGCCAGAGTTCCAGCAAGTTCTTGCTCACACCTTCTACCTGTCAGATCTACCTCTGAAAACAGCCACCTAGGAGTGCTGGAGAGATGGTTCAGTGGTTAAGAACTTTGATTGTTCTTGTAGAGATCCCAGGTTCTGTTTTCAGTACACCCATGGTATCTCAAAACCATCTGCAATTCCATTTCCAGGTTATCCAATGCCCTCTTCTGGCTTCTGTTGACACTAGGAATACTTGCAGTTCACAGATATATATGCAGTAAAAAATAATCATACACGTGGAAAGAATGGACCCCTATAAGAACACGGTATTCTTTGGTGCAAGGTCAGTGAGGACCAGGAGAGACAATGGGCAGCTAACTCCAGATCCTAGGTCAATATTATCAAGGTCTATAGCTCAGTTCACACATGGCAAAAACTGTTTCTCTCACATATCACAGGAGGCTGACCATCTCTGATTACTCAAGTGTTCCTGCATTTGCCTATGATTAATCTTCTGCCTGGTTCTCTAATGATAATGACTGGGGGTAGAAAGACCAACAATGGTTGAAAGAGGCCTTCACACAATTCAGAGGTCCCACAGCAGACCATCTTCTGTCTGTTGTCTGCTACCCAAGGCCACCATCAGAAGTGAGAATTCTAATCCCATGGAGGCTGAGGATTGTAGCCTTAGAGCATGTACATGTGTGTCTGAATACAACCTATCTGTTGGGTATTAATGGTCAAAGCCTCTCTGAAGTTTATAGGCTGAAACTGTCAGAGGGCAACTGGACTCTTACTTATTCAGTGTCACCACTGACACAGGTCACTATGAGTGTATAATCTGGAAATGAGTGACTGCCGCTCAAAGTGACCCATTCTGCCTGAATGTTACTTGTGAGTAATTTCTGTTTATGTATGAGTATAACTACCTACATACAGAGAGCTACAGCTGGGTATTGAAATAGACCCACCACAAAGTCACCTAAGCTGGCCAAGGCATCCTGCTCTAGCCCAAGTACATGCAGCTAGGCTCAGATGTGGTGATACATTGTGTACCCAATAAAGCTTGCCTGAGGATCAGAGTACAGAGCCAGCCACTAGATTAGACATAGAGGCCAGACAGTGGTGGCACACACTCTTAATCCTATCTGCCTCAATCCCTCGGGAGGCAGATATTTTTCTGGATCTCTGTAAGTTCAAGACTACATTGGAAACAGAGCCAGGTAGTGGTGGCACACACCTTTAATCCCAAGAAGTAATGGCAGGGCAGAGGAAGGTATATAAAGCTGAAGAAAAAAGAACTAAAGCAGTTCAGCTGAGACCCTTTCAGGTGAGGACTCAAAGGATTTCAGGAAAAGGATTTCTGGAGTTGGTGAGGTAATAGGTGGTGGCTGTGGCTTGCTCTACTTCTCTGATCTTTTAGTTTTCATCCCATATCTGTTTTTTTTTATTAAAAGAATATTTAACATTTGAACAACACCCAGCATTGAGCTAGAATGGGCTAGGGAAACTTCTCCTTCTAGACAAGCTCAGGGTGATGGAGACAGGACACATCTTACACTCAGGATCAGTGCACACATGAGAATTCAGTGAATTTTTTTGTGTGTTGTATCAGTGGCGGATCAAGGACTTGTGGATGCTGCATAAGTAATTCTTATTAGATTCTACTAATCTTCACCCTAGCTCTGGTTAGTACCTGCCCAAATAAGGTAATAGAACAGATACTAGGGCCTTCTATGTACCAGGTTTTTCTTGTTTCGTTGCAGGCATCACATATGGCTTTACTTAGTTTGCTCTAGATGGTTCAGATATCCAGATCATATCCCTCTCAGATAATCATTTATATACAGGGTCAACCTCAACCTGTTCTGCAGTGTTGCCTCTGACCCTTCTGCACAATACTCATGGCTTATCAATAGAGAACCCCAGATATCCTACAAAGAGCTCTTTATCCTCAATGTCATTATTAATACTTGTAGATCCTATATCTCTGTTGTCTAGAACTCAGCCATTGTTGTCAATAAGACCAAAGTAAAGAAAACTAAAGATCTTGCAAAGTAGATCTTGGCAATGATAGCATCAAGCTTTGGGTGAAGCCTTGGTTTTATGGATTGACACAGAAATTAATTCCTAGCCTGTCATGGCCACAAACAAATCCCAATCCTTGTATGACATTCCAGCTATGATTCTTCCTCCTCTCATTGCATGTCTGATTTCTCTTGGCTCACCTTGGACTGATTGGAATGTGAAGCCAGGGGTGCTCCAAGGAGGGAGGAACTTCCCAGACAGAATTTACTTAAAGTCAAATATTCTTTTCTTTCTTCCACTAACCCAAGCATTCTTGTCCCCCCATTTGCTATTGTGATCTCTATGACCCTGAAGGAACACCCAGAATGTTGAGCCATGCTGATGTTCCTTTACCCCAAATGCTTCCATTTCCTGTCTTGTATCAACTGGTAATTGGCTTCTGACCTGATTCCAATGGAGCCAGAAGAGGCAGGTGATGACTGTGTCTGGAAGGCTTGTCCTGAGTCAGCATGAAACTTATGTTTTGATGACGCTGTTTCATTAACTCTTCATGGTGTCTTTTGTGGACATTACAGTGTCCATGAGTTCAGTATCTGAGAAGTAGGAAAAGTGATGCTCAGAGTAGGTATCCTTGAGCTGTTACCCTGCCTCTGATTGAACAACAGCATATGTGATGACCATAGCAAACAAAGAGGAACACTCACCTGGAGAATGGGGAACTTCCTCTGGAATCTCCCTATGGAGGAGGAAGACTTAACAGTTTGCAACAATGTCTAGTTAGCATTAACTGTCACTATAAGACTACCCAAAATCACTTTAGGGGAAAACAGAATCTTAAGGCATAGTCTATACTAGTCAGAACAGGTGAAATGCAACACGCCCTAGATACAAAACTTACCATGGAGTAAGTTTTCCCAGATCACCAAATGCACTGCTCTCCAGTCCTATCACTATTTCTGGCTGTCTCCCAGTACTCAGGCACAACAATCATAAGAGAAGAGGTGCAAGCCACACAAGTAGGAATGGACAGAGATATCCTGCTGCAACAAGGCAACACTAACTGCCAGACGACAAGCTTTCAACCTTGACAGAGGCTCACTACTAAATCAGAGGAAAGAGTTGGGAAAAGATGTTCCAATTAAACCACCTGAGAAGAAAGCCGGTGTATATGTAACAAAATAGACTTCAAACCAAAATTAATCAAAAGAGATGGGGAATGACATTTCATATTCATCAAAGAACAAACCCCCTAAGACAGTATTTCAATTCTGAACATCTATTCCCCAAATACAAGAGTACCCACATTTATAAAAGCAACATTACTAAAGATTAAATCACACATTGAGCCCCAGGCATTAGTAGTGGCAGTCTTTAACACCCCACTCTCACCAACAGATACATCATCCAGAGAGAAAATAAGCAAAGAGATAAAGAAACTAACAGACATTATGACTAAAATGGACTTAACTGATATCTACAGAACACTTCACCCAAACACAAAAGAATGTATCTTTTTCTCAGCACCTCATGGGACATTATCCAAAATTTGTCATATACTTAGTCACCAAAGCAAACTTTGATAGATACAAGAAAATTGAAATAATCCTTTATATTTTATCAGACCACTATAGGTTAAAGGTGGATTTCAATAACAATAAACACAACAGAAAGCCTATAAACTAATGAAAAGTGAGCAACTCTCTATGGAATTACTGAGGGTCAAGGAAGAAATTAAAGACTTCCCAGAATTCAATGACAATAAATGCAGAACATACCCAAAGTTATGGGACCCAATGGAAACAATGCTAAAAGGAAAGTTCATAGCACTACGCACTTTCATAAAAAAAATTAGACAGATTTCATACTAGTGACTTAATTGCACACCTGAAATCTGTAGAACAAAATGAAGCAAACACACTCAGTAGGAGCAGAGGACAGCAGGGAATAATCACACTGAGGGCCAAATCAATAAAATACAAACAAAGAGAACAATAGAAAGAGTTGATGAAACTAGGAGTCAACAAGAGAGACAAACCTTTATAACAACTAACTAAAAGGCATAGAGAGAATAAACAAAATTAGAAACGAAAAGGGGCACATAATAACAGGCAGTGAGGAAATCCGAAGAATCACTAGGTTGTACTTCAAAAACCTATTTTCCATGAAGTCAGCAAACAAAAATAGACAATTTTTCAATAGATACCACTTACCAACGGTAAATCAAGATCAGATGAACAATTTAGATAGACCGATAACCCCCCCCAAGGAAATAGAAGCAGTCATTAAAATTCTCCCAACCAAAGAAGCCCAGTTCCAAATGATTTTAGCACAGAATTCTACTAGGTTTTCAAAGGAGAGTTAATACCAGTACTCCCCATATTGTTCCACACAATAGAAACATAATGAACATTTCCAAATTCTTTTTATGAGGTCATAGTCATCCACATATGTAGCATGAATCTTAGAGGGTCTTATTAATAAAAACAAGCCCAGAGCCAGGTATTGGGGTGAATGCTGGAAGATCAGAGAAGCAGAACAAGCCACAACCACTTCACCTTGGCAATTCCTCAGCTGATCCTGTTTTCTCAGACTCTCAGCCTCTGAGTCCTTACCCAAGTGGATCTCAGCTGAACTGCTTCTTGAAAACCTGAAAGCTTAACCAGCCTAAAGCTTCTAGTTTCTGGTCTTCACACTTTAAATACCTTTCTGCCTCATGCCATTACTTCCTGGGATTAAAGGCATGAGTCACCATGCTTAGCTCTTTCCAGTGTGGCCTTGAACTCACAAAGATCCATGCAAATCTCTGCCTCTGGAATGCTAGGATTAAAGGCGTGTGTGCCACCATTTTCTGGCCTCTATATCTAGTGGCTGTTCTGTTCTCTGACCCCAGATAAGTTTATTAGGGTGCACAATATTTTGGGGAACACAATACCACCACACACATACCCAAACCACATAAAGCCTCAACAAAGAAAGAGAATTGCAGGCCTGTTTCCTTCAGGAACATAGATGCAAAAATACTCAAAAAAAAAAAAAAACTCACAGACAGTATCCAGGAACCCATCGAAAAGATCATCCAACATGTGCTTCATCTTCTAGTGTGCTTTATTATCTAGCATGCATCTTCGTCATCTAGTGTGCTTTATCCCAGAGAAGCTGGGATGGCTCAATACATGAAAATCTTTCAATGTAACCCACCATAGAAAAAAAACTGAAGGAAAAAATCCACATGATCATATCATTTTATGCTAAAAAGCCTTTGAAAAAATCCAAAACTCCTTCATGACAAATGTCTTGGAACGTACAGGGATACAAGGGACATATCTAAACATAATAAAGGCACTATACAGCAAACCAATAGCAAACATCAAATCAAGTGGAGAAAAATCCAAAGCAATTCCACTAAAATCCTGGACAAGACAAGGTTGTCCACTCTCACCATATATATTCAATGGAGTACTTGAAGTTTTAGCTAGAGCAATAAGACAACTGAAAGAAGTGGAGGGGATATAAACTGGAAAGGAAGAACTGAAAGTATGACTGTTTCCAGATGACATGATTGTATACATAACTCAACCCAAAAATTATGCCAGGGAACCCCTAGAGCTGATAATCACCTTTAGTGATGTGGCGAGTTACAAAATTAACTAAAAAAAATCAGTGGCCCTCCTATATACAAATGATAAATAGACTACAAAAAAAGACCAAGGCTAAAACACACTTCACAGTATCCACAAATAATAGAAAATAATTTAGTGTAACACTAATCAAGTGTGATGGTTTGAAAGAAAATGGATCCCAAAGGAGCCAGTTGTGTCCTGTTCTTTTACTCTCAAGAGAAATGTCCTAGGACTTTCCTCTGTAGTTTCCTGAGCAAAAGGCTCTTCCTGAGAATGGCATTCCTCTGGATTCACACTACATTCAACGTTAGTCCAGGGCTTCTCAGGACAAATCTCAAACCCTACAGTAGAAGTAATTGGGAATCCCAAAGAGCACAATGATCAGGACGACAGGCCCTGCATCCCCTCTGTGCCTAACTTATCGGGGAATTTCACATTTGGCTTCTTGACCATGATTGCTGTAGCCCTAGAAATGACATTGCAGTTCTCCCAGTCCAGGGGGTGATATCAGGGCACATGCCCAAATCTCCAAATATTGTTTCTCTGAGCCACAACCGAGCAGACTACTTTTCATCTCTGTCTCAATCAACCTTAGCTCCCTCCCTAAACCTTGCTCTGACCTTCTGACTCCATCCATTGTCAGAATATTTTTCTACATGGGAAGCATAAAAGTCTCCTTCCCTCTGGCATCTCTCATAGGGGAATACAAGATTACCATTAGGGAACCATTTAGGAAAGGGTAAAGGTGATGCAGGAAGATCAGTGAGGACTTGTGCATACACAACACACAATGCTATAATATTGCCTTGAAACCCTCCATAGGAGCGTGGAGCCCACAGTCCTTTAAAGGACACACAGGTTACCTCTTCTCCAACACTGGACATATGAAACTCCTCACACAACTGCTCCTGTACCTCTCTCCTGGATCATTAATTTGACTGGTGACATTAGTGATAAAGGATTGATCTTCATTTCTAGTCATCACTCAGCTGATCTCTTTTTAGCCCTCATAGACATTTCTGTCACCTTCCTGCAGGGATTAAGTAAATACCACCCTCCCAGAGCATTGAGAATACAGGGTAGACTGGGTGTTCAGCTGGGTTTCTGTGTCACAAGGACACATAGGAATGACTGAAATTCCCTCTTTGGTGCTGACAGACCTAAGGCAAGGACATAGAAGGTGTCAGCCCTTGGATGAGCTATTGTTCTCTGAGGGCATGGGGATGCTTATCAGCCTTGTTGCACAATGAACTGATTGGAGGAGAAACATAAATGGAAGTTGAGAGGGATGCTGGGCAGCACTAAGAGTAGAAGGGATTGAGCAGTGTGTTGAACTCAAACTCCATCACTTACCACCAACTGGATTCTGGAAAGTGCTTCTGTCTGAGAAGAATCTCAGCTCAGAAGTAAGAAGAACAGCAAAGCCTGAGTTCTGTGTTGGAGCTGAGGCTCTTCTTCTTGGAGGGAGGACATCACAGTGAGAATATTGATGGAGAAATCCTCTGTGCTTCTCTGGAAGGGCTGCAGCCCCTGGAAGGGGCTTCTGCTGACAGGTAAGGGCACCCATTCTCAGATTGTATTGGGAGGGGAACTCAAAAAGCAGTCTGGAGTCTCCTATGAGTACAGAAGCCCAAGATTAGATTCAAGGTTTCTGTTTGCACATATGTGGCAGAAAGCACAGTGAGGGAGAGAGTCTCAGCAGCCTGGACCTCTGAGAGGATGGGAGGCAATGTGAGGAAAAGAAAAGCCTCAAATACTTCATATTCACAGTGAATTACTTTGGCTGAATTGTGACTGAAGATAAGAACAATTGAAGACAGCTTTTCCCAACCATGATAGCCTGACTCTCCAAACAGAAAGCCAACAGGGGAGGGTTAGCAACATGTCTCAGTGTGAAGATATGATGACCTGAAACCAATCCTTAGCTCCCACATAGTAGATAGAGATAACAGATACCTTCAGGCTCTACTATGTCCTCCACATAGGTGCTGTGGCATGCACCTACACATGCACACCCTGACACGTGTCTCCACACAGATTTGTGGCATACATCTTCATATGTGTACAAGGAGACACCAGCCTTCACAAATGCACATATATATTTTCATAAGTAAATTAAAAACCATTTATACCACACTTGAATATAATTATTGTCATAAGCTCCAAACCTAGGAACTATGAAGAGAAATCCATAGAGACATATTCCCTCTTCCTTCCTTTTCTTCTTTTTTCTGGTGTTTTTTGTTTTTTGGGTTTTTTTTTTTGGTTTTGGTTCTTGAAGACAGGGTTTCTCTGTGCAGCGTTGTGTCTTTCCTGGAACTCACTCTGTAGCCCAAGCTGGCCTCGAAAACTCGGAGATCTGCCTGGCTCTGCCTCCCAAGTACTGGGATTAAAGGTGTGCACCACCACCACCTGGTTGTTTTTTTTTTTTTGGTCCTTTTTTTTCTTTATCCACTTGTGTCTGAGTCTTTTCAAGGAACTAAACCTTCCAAAAATGTCAGACTAATCCTGCCCTTACAAACCCCTGATTCTGCCAGGCATTGGTGGTGCATGTCTTTAATCCCAGCATGCAAGAGGCAGAGGCAGGTGGAGCTCTTGAGTTTAAGGCCAACCTGGCCTACAGAGCAAGTTCCAGGACAGCCATGGCTACACAGAGAAGCCCTATCTCAAAAACAAAACAAAAACAAAAACAAAAACAAACAAACCAGAACAAAAACTAAAACTAAAACACAAACAAACAAATGAACAAAAAGCCTTGGGTCTAGTGGATGTGAGGTCAGTATATCTGAAAGATGGAGCCATGGGTTTATTAGAATCACAAAGAGAATGCTATGGGCCAAAGGAATATGTATAAAACTCAGCTGGTTATGGAAAAGCCATTACCTGAAGGGATCAAGGAATTCCTTGTGAGAAAGCCAAATTCCAAGGAACTTTTGGTGTTATTTGGTTTGTTATGTATCAGCTGTCCTTTGTTATGAAAATCATATGTGCCTTCATAGTTTTCCCAATTGATTTTTTCCTAAGAATTGCTAACAGTGTGGACTTATCACTATTTGGACATATATGTTTGAGGCATTTGGAGAACAACCTCAGGAAAGACTTCCTTCCCTCAGGCCCATCCATTTCTTCTCATTTTAGCGTTGGAATCAGATATCTCCCTTAGCCACATTCAAGAACTAACAGGAATAACAGTCCAAACCACCACATAATAAGTCTCCTGAAATTAAGATAAATTCCACACAGAGATACCGCCTAGGTCAGGTGGACCTTAAGTAATAGCTTTGCACAATTTAATTCAGACCCTCCTATTCTTACAGCCTTACTAAATTTATAGATCTCTAACTCCTTACCTAACCACTTATAGGAATATTTAGATAACCTTCTGCACTGGCAGCTATACACAGCCCCCAGTTCAAGCCTCCCTGTAATTATCGTCATTGGCAGCATCTAGCCAGGTCCATCCCCAGATGGAGGAAAGTACCTTATTCAGAGATACCTCTGTGCTCTCTAAGAACAGACTTAAGTGTCCAGACTACCTATTTGAGAAGGCCTGGTAGATGTGCCAATTAAACTTAACTCCCTCCTTTCCCAAATCTTACCTCTAGTTCCAGATCTCCCTTTAACTATCACCAGAGGCATCTAGCTGTACATAGGTTGCCTAGCAACTGAGCACACTTTCCCCACCCTGCAGAAAAACAGCAGATAGCTTAGACAGATAGGAACCACAAGAAAAAGGAAGGCAGTTTTATTTTCTCCCATTGACCTAGTAACTTATAGACTCTTAATATTGTCTACCAATCATGTTTAAGATTATAGTTGAGCACATAAGATCTCTCTTCTTAGATATTACCCAAATTTAGCCTTTAGTTAATTCATTTCCCCATTAGTCACTTTCCTTTTGGGTTGCAAATGATGATTAACAATTACTGCCCCTCTTTGTGATTCTTATCATTCCTCCATTTGACCCTGGAAGCCTGACTTTGCATTGCCAAGGGATTACTTCTTGTATGTGAATATATACCAGGACTCCCAGGACAAGGGAGGACGGTGAAGAAGATTTGGATGAATAAACTGTTAGACTAAGAGCTCGGTGTACTGAGATTCCATTTCCCAAAAATAGTCCTCACTGTTTGTAGTTTTTTTCTCCCAAGCCCCTGGGAAGTATAATGTTAAGCTGGTCCTTCTAATATTACACAAGAAGAGAATAGAGAAAACAATCAGAAAGTGAGAACTCTCCAGAGGAGGCATTCATAAAGGCATTGCTCCTCACATCAAATACTCTACATTAGGAGGGATATGAGACCCTGAGAGGGGATTAAGGCAGATACTGGAGCAGGGAATTCCTAAGAGAGTTAATGACACACTCAGACACTCCAAGTCAATGGAAGTCATGTTGCTCATGTCTACAATGGAGGGTGGGCACACCTCTACTCACATACCTAAGCTGAGTGATGATCACATCTGTTTAATATTGGTGGTTTTCTTCAATTCCCTTCTAGCCTGCCTTTTAACCTCCTGGCACCTGTCCACCACTGCCCATGTGAGCACTAAAACAGTGCCACCCCAAGTGGCTGAAGGAGAAAACGTCCTTTTCGAGGTTCATGGTCTTCCAGAGAATACTATGGGCTTTGCCTGGTTCAAAGAGCTAAGAAATATGAAAAAAGCAATTGCAGTATATGGAATGCACATCAATTTAAGTGCACCAGGGCCTGTGCACAGTGGTAGAGAAACATTATATCGCAATGGATCCATGCTGCTTGAAAAAGTCACCAAGAAGGACATAGGATTTTATACCCTGCGGACCTATGACAGAAATGTAAAAATCGTATCAACAACATCCACGTACCTCCATGTGGACAGTAAGTGATTCTTTGCAAACTCTGTGAGCTGGGTCAGGTTCAATTCACTGTACACAGACAGGAGAGTGGTCTGTGCCTACTTTCCCTATGCATTGTGGCCCCCTGTTGGGGTTCAGCATTTAGTGCAGGACATGTATGGTATAGAATAATGATAATAGATCAGAATCCTACATTTGGCTTCATCTTGCACACAGTTGGATGCATGGTGGGTAACTGAGCTAAGAATATTAGCCTTTGTCTAGACTGTAGGGATTCTTACCAGGAATGTTTCCTTGAGAAAGTCCCTGACGGAATCAACATTGTGCCTGGTTGAGGAAAACATGGGATCCTCCTAGAGATGTGAGCACCAGGATCTTCCTAGAGATGTGTGCCTCCAGACCTCTGTCCCAGACTCAGCTCCAGGTGTCCTTGAGAAACATTTTGTTTGTGAGATTTGGACTCCATGATGGCAGGGAACACTGCTCTATAATAGTCAAAGACTTGTGATGTGTGGAACCAGACAGTACATGGTCATGAGAACCTTGGTTGGGCTACATCCTTTGGCCATCTTCTTCAGAGAGTCAGCAGGGGAGCATAGCTCAACAGGTTTCCAGGCCATTAACTAACTGTCCTCTTTGGGCATATGAGATTTCACATGAAGTTCATGGTCCTCAAGGAGAGGGACTGAGGACACAGGTTCTACTGAAGTGCTTGTCCTCTGAGTCCAACTCGGGTTATTCTCTCTTGCAGGAAAATGACTAAGTTGATCTGACAGCTTCACAGACATAAGCTGTTTTTCCCCTGGTGATCACCAGGAATGTCATCAGGACACACAATGAACTTGCAGAAGATTATTTGCTTGAACCATGAACTTACCTAGTAGCCTGATTCCACCCTCGTTTTCATAGACCTGGAAATCATGGCTACAGCATTCACAGATCTACCAGCTGCTTAGTGTGTCAGGAGTTCATTTTATGCTTTCCATTTTATGTGTTTCCTTGGGAAATACATGATATCAAAAGGGAATCAACTAGATAGAGATCCAAGGCATCTCAGAAAGACCATGGAGCACATGGGCAGACCCATTACACAGCTCAGCAAATGGAGGAAGTGAGAGCATGGTCTTGAAAATCGTGCACAACGATGAAGAAGCTCACAGCCTCTTTCTAGAAATCAGGTCACCTCCTTCCACACCCAAGATGTGAGACTCCTGACATCTCTTGGGACTTTGACCTCAGTAAGATCCCAATCTGATGGAGACTCCAGTGAGAATAGATTTCTTCTTTTGCCCACACATTACTCACCTGGTCCCTTTGGAGCATCAAAGGCAGTTTTATCCCCTTCCAGCTAGGAACAAATTCCATGTTTCCAGAGAATTAAAAACACAGAGCAGACTGGGTGCCCAGCTGGGTTTCTTTGTCACACAGTTGTGCAGATTTTCCCCTTTGTGTGCTGACAAACCTAGGCCAGGACACAGCAGAGTGCAGTTCCAGAGTCAGCTGCTACCCCATGTCACAGGGATGGTCATTCCTCTTGACTCACTCTGTGTTCTAGAGACAGAAACATAAAGAGAGAATGGGAAACATGGGGCAGTACTGAAACTGGAGGGGCAGAGCAGTGTTTTGAACACAGTCTCACCCTCGACCCATCAGACTCTGGGAGGTGCTGTTCCTGGGAAGAAGCTCAGCTCAGATGGGGGAAGGACAGCAGAGCTTGGTAGTACTGGAGCAGTGCTGGAGCAGAAGAACCTCAGAGGGATGACAGATCAGTGTATTGAGACAATGGAGGCCCCTCTGTACTCCTGTGCAAAGGATGTGCCACATCTCAGTGTTTTCTGCTCAGAGATGAGGAGACCAAAAGTTGACCATGTGTGAGAGGAGAGGACTGACATACTCTCTGGAGTCTCATTGTTTAAAGGGGAGAAGATTAAAGTGGGCGAGAGGCTCACCCTTAGGATGCTCTCATTGAATATTAAACAGTAAGGGTAAGGGAGACATTTTTCTAACAAAAAGTTAGGAAGCATCACCACAATATTCTAATGCTCTCAGCTTGATGGCTCAAATAAAAAATCAAGCTGGTCTGGATAACTAACATTGTCCAATGGATATAGAAATTTGCTTCATTGTCTAGCAAGCTGAAGCCAATAAACAGAAGTCCTCTGACCTCCACTTAAGTACTGTGTTTGCCCCCCCACCCGACACACACACACTAGACTAACCCTTATACTAATTACACACATGTATAATATGTAAACAAGTAGAAAAAAAAACAAAGCAAATAGAATCATCAAATACCGTATTCCTAAACCTATGAGTTTCTTAAATCCATTGGCATACAGGGTTCTGGGACATCATTCCTTCAGTCAGTCTCCACATGTATCTGAGTTATTTTCCAGATAGCATTTTAAAGCATATGCAAGACAAATCATGGTTCTTATGATGCCCCAGTTCCACTGAATGTGAAGTAAGGAAAGCTAGATGGTGGATTCAGGCCACAAGAGGAACAGAACAGCAACAACAAAAGTCAGTGAGTGAAGACATAGGATCTATAGGGAAGAGGTCAGGCAGGTATCACCAACACCAGTCCAGTGTAAATGTGAGCAGGGATCTGATAGCAGTAATCTGAGGCAATGTTCACAACTGAAGAGAGAGACACATATCAGAAATGAAAAGTATGGGGAAACTGAAAGCGTGAAAGTTATGTGCAGACCTTCACCAAGTAGGACAAGGTGACACTCATCCACAAACCTAGATGAGCAATGGACACAGCTGCTCAGGATACAGGAACTCATCTTAGTCAAACACAAAATTCCCAATTTAGATGGACCTCTCTCTTCCCTTTTAGCTTTCCTTTGGAACTGTGGACGTGTTTCCACCTCTTCCCAGCCCACTATTGAATCAGTGCCGCCCATTGTTGCTGAGGGGGGAAGTGTTCTTCTACTCATTCACAATCTTCCGGAGAATCTTCAAGCCTTTGTCTGGTTCAGAGGAATGAATGTGTTCTGGGAACATGAGGTTGCCCGATACAGAAAAGATGAGAAATCAATTATAACTGGGCCTGCATACAGTGGCAGAGAGGTGTTGAACAGGGATGGATCCCTGCTGCTTCACAATGTCACTGGGAAAGATGCCGGATTGTACACTCTACGAATTCTGTGTACAGATTTGAAAAGTGAAGAAACTCATGTGCAACTCCAGGTGGACAGTAAGTGATTCCCTGTGACTGTTCAGGGATGGGTGTGGCTTAGATACACAGGACTGTCATGGCTGGCCTGGCCTTCCTCCTTTCTGTACTGTGTCCCCATGAGGAGGTTTGAGCACTTAATGCAGGGCACACTGGTAGAGACAAATGGCCATAGATCATTTTTCATCTTCTGACTCCACCTTGATGGAAAGTAACTCAGCCTAAGATGTCAGAGTCAGCCCAAGCTCTTGGGGCTCTAGATTAGGGATCCCTGAACCCTGTCATCTTTCCAAGGCCAGAATAAACTGTCTGAAGGGGTGCTTTCCCAGTGCTTAACTCTTCCTTTCAAAATTGATAGTAAACAATGATTTTCAGTCACCCACGTCAAAATGGGATGTGTATTAGCTTCAAATAGAGTGTCAAATAAAATCCAGGACCTGGTAGAGAGTCCATGGAGGAGTGACGCCTACTGTCTTGCTTCTCATGGCTTGTTCAAGCTGCTATCTTATATCACTTAGGACTGTTAGTCCAGGGGTAGAAATGCTTGCAGTGGTCTGAACCCTTTCACATCAATCCCCAATTTAAAAATATGCTATAGTCTTGCCCACAGGCCAATCTGGTGGTTGCATTTTCAACTGAGACCTTGTCTTTCAAAATGACTCTAGTTATATCAAGTTGAGGTAAAACCAGCTAGCCTAGTACCCAAGCCTTTTAAAGACCTTAGCTTGCCCTGAGGGTCAGAATGCACCCAGGCCTCATCGAGTTCCAGTCCTGAGGGCTGCCAGTCAGAGAAGCAAGAACACTTATTGGGAGATTTTAGATGTTGATTGGAACTACAAAGGAAATTGACAAAAACCTATAAAGTGAAAATCCTGGGCCTGTTGAGTTCAGGGCCTCAAGGCATCATCTCAAACCCAAGTGTGCATGAGTGTGGGCAGCGTCTGACTGAGGGCAGTAAGGGAACAGCCATGAAGACACCTGAACAATGAGTTCCATCCTGAGGAAATGGCACTTTTGGGGGCACAGATGGAATGGAGCAGGACATGTTGTTGACCTTCATTAAGTGAGATAGACACACTCACACCTGCAGCTCTAGGCTGAGTGACAAATGATAGGAATTCCAACCATGTCCCATGGTTGTGCATGCCTAGTGGGACACTTAGTCATCTCCACCTAGTCATTTCTGGGTCATAAGTCCTGTGTGACCCAGGCCCCATGGTTACATGGTCACGAACCCATGCAGACATGACTGTGTGATCTCTGCATGTGAGCCTGTGTGTGCAGGTGCATCCTGGCCTTTATAAGGTGGCGCCATGGTCCCTGGTCTGTGTGTGTGTGTGTGTGTGTGTGTGTGTGTGTGTGTGTGTGTGTGTCTTTCTCTGCATCTCTCTGTGCCTCTCTTTCTGTTTCCTCTCTGCCAGGCCTGGCTTCTCCATCCTATCCCCTCTTCTTTCTAATAAATCCCATTCTAACTCTGGTAGCCATGGCTCGTGACTCTTCTGCCGAACAACCAGTGTCATTTCATCCTTTCAACAAACCCATCTGCTCAAGATGGAGGTCACTGTCTTTTCACTGAGGACAATGATCTCCATGTGATGGCTTTTGTTTCTCATTTCCCTTCCAGCCTCCCTTTCTCCGTGCTGTAACCCTCTCAAATCTTCCCAGCTCATGATCCAACCAGTGCCTCGGTATGCTACTGAAGGGGAAAGTGTTCTTCTCCAAGTTCATAATCTTCCAAAAGATCTGCAAGCCTTTACCTGGTACAAGTCAATATATAAGCTCCCATATTTTGAAATTGTAGAAGAGAGCATAGACTTGAATACTGTTACCTGGGGGGATCATTATAGCGGAAGAGAGACTGTGTATTCCAATGGATCCCTGCTGCTCCAGGACATCACTGAGAATGATGCAGGAATATACACACTGGAAATTTTGAAAAGTGATTCCAAAGTTGAAAACGCATACGTGGAATTCCATGTAAACAGTAAGTAACCCTCTATTGCCTCCAGCTGCTGGTTCTGACTTATCCTGCTTCATACAGTGAACTGTCATGACTGGGCTGTGCCTGTTCTCTTCCCTACTGCATTGTGTCCCCCCAATAGGGTTTGGGAACTTACTGCAGGACACACATGGGGTAGAAAAACAACAATAGGTCAGAATCCCTCACCTGCCTTTACCTGCACAGAGGAGAATGTATTCTGGATAACTCAGCACAAGGATGTCAGCCTCAGTATCAGCTCTCACTGTGCACACAGCCTCAAGAGAGACTCTGTGCTAGTCAGGCAGACAGTGAATGAGGAAAGCATGGGATTCTCACAGAGAGAACCAGGAAGATCTGACTCTAAAACTTTGCTCTTGGCTGCACTCTAGGTTACACTTGGGAGATTTTTGTCACTCTCTGTCATGATTTACTGTTAGAACTGACCGGGAACAAGGCTTTATTGACTGCCAAAATCCCTTAGAGTGTAGACCCAGCTACACAGTGCCATGACCACTGTAGTTAGGTAGGTCATTTCTCTATCTCCTTCTCTTGATTCTCATTGGCTAGGTGCCCAGGCCACTAGCCTATTGCTCTAATGGGCTTTTGAGACTTCACAGGAAGGTCAAGGCACCAAGGTAAGAAACAGAGGAGGCAACTACTCCAGATTCTGCCTTCTCCTCAGGGGTCCAGCCTAGGGAATTCTCTTCTGTAGGTAATAGTAACAGATGCTGGTGATGTCAGCAGCTCCCCATCCCAAGGTCAGACCATTGTGGAAAACTAAGCGTAACTCATGGACAGGGAAATGATCAGGCACTATGTGTCCTATTTACAGGGAAACTGAGACACAGGATACAGTGCCTTAATCAGGGTTGCAGAATCGCTGGGTGGCAGACCCAAAGCACAAGATATGTCTATGGTCACAGCTCCAAACTATGCCCCCCTGGAGGCTGTATTAAGTATCAGCTAAAGAAGGGATTGTTGAACTCTCTGGACTATTATCATTTGGAACTCTCCTCTGTTTTTTTCACAGAGAATGTGGCACAGCCTTTTGTGCGCATTACTAATAGTGTAGTCTCATCAAATAGAGCTGTGATCTTAAACTGTGTTTCTCCTGACACTGATATCTCCATCCGTTGGTTCTTCAATAACCGGAGTCTGCGGCTCTCAAGAAGGATGACTCTGTCACCAACAAAGTGTGGACTCAGAATATATCCTCTACGGATGGAGAACTTTGGCGAGTATAAGTGTAAGGTCTCCAACCGAGTCAGTTCAAAGACCAGTCTCCCAGTCCAGCTTCGGTGATGAATGAGTGACCTCTCCTCTCATTCTACAGTAGCATGCTAGCATTTCTTTATCAATGGGGTACTAAATGGGGGAAAGTTACACAGTGAAATTGATCAGTTATCATTCAGGTATAGCCAGCATAGTGACTCACACCTATGATCCTGGGATACATATGTGTACAAGGGCAGGCCATGATTTAAAGTGAAACTATGTCTCCAAAGGCCTCGGGAGGAGGCTTTGCCCTGGAGGAGGTGGGAATGGGGAGGTAGGCGGGGCGGGAATGGGGAGAACAAGGTAATCCGTGGCTGATATGTAGAACTGAATTGTATTGTAAAATAAAATAAAATTTAAAAAAAAGGAAAATAAAGACCACAATATGGTAAACAGAAATGAAAAGGAGTTAAGAGCTTAGATTGTGGGACAAATATAGCTAACCATTAGAATTCTTGAGAACTAATTTCAGAAGCTGCCAAACTTTTGGATGCTCTGAGTCTGCTGTGAAAATGATG
The DNA here is from genome assembly GCF_004664715.2 of Peromyscus leucopus. Taxonomy (NCBI): domain Eukaryota; kingdom Metazoa; phylum Chordata; class Mammalia; order Rodentia; family Cricetidae; genus Peromyscus; species Peromyscus leucopus. The sequence goes on along the minus strand of NC_051063.1, from coordinate 174,430,176 downwards.
GAATGTTTGCAAAGAGAAATAACATCCTCTCCTATGGTGAAATACATTTGATATTTAACTAATTCACTAATTTAACTAAGTCCGATGCTGCCTGGATACCAGTCATCCATGGGAAGCAAAGAAGAGTGACAGGAGAAGGGTCTGCCTGTGTTTCACTATGGACATAGCTGGTTTCTAAACAGCTTTGATCCACAGTTTGTTTTATGTAAAGACGTAAAGTTATTCACATAGGGACAGATCATATTGTTTTCATCCTGAGAGTGGCATTTTCACTAGGACCTTGCACATGATTACTTTTTCCATCATTATGTATTTCTTTCCTCTTTTATTCTCCTCTCATATATTACATCCCTACCACAGTTTCTCTTCCCTAACCTCTTACCTCCCCTTTCCCTCAGAGCTACTCCTTTTCTGTTTCCCTTCAAAAAATGAGCAGGCCTCCTAGGGATAAACCACAAATGACATAACCAGTTATATTAGACTTGTCATAATCTCTCACACCAGTGCTGGGCAAGGCAATCCAGTATGAAGAAAAGCTGACAAAGTAATAAAAAATATCCCGCACTCCCACTGGTAGATGTTCCACAATAATACCCAGATACATTACCATTACTTATGTACAGAAGATCTAGCTCAGATCCACACAGGGTCTGTGATTATTACCTTAGTCTCTGTAATTCTCTTTAAGCCCTCCTTAATTGATTCTGTGTTCCATGTTTTCAAGGTGTCATTGGCCCCTTTGGTACCTGCAATCCATTCTCCCCCTCTTCTGTGGGGTGGCCCTGGCATTGCCGAGTGTTTGGCTGTGTGTCTCTGTATCTGCTCCTATCAATTGCTGCATGATACCTCCAATGACAATTAAGCTGGGTACTGATCTATGAATGTAACAGAATATCATTAAAAATTATTTCACTTAAAAATTTCCAGGCATGTTTGATTCTATAATGAATTTCTGGATTGTCCAGCCTCTGAGTCCTGGCCATCCAGGCAGTGTCAGGTGTGGGCTTCCTCTTGTGTCATGGGCTTCAAGTTGGACCAGTCAGTGGTTGGCCACTCCCACATGTACTGTCCCATCATTGTCAGGGATTCTGTGTTTTGTGAGTCAGTGTTCACTCAAAGATCAAATTTTTAGGCCTGAGTATGTGACAGGAGGAAGGTCCAGCCTCTGATAAACTTAACCTTGAAAAGCTATACAAAGGTATATTTATTGATTGTGGCATAAAATTGCTCTGGAGGGGTAAACAGGTTCCTCATACAAAAGTCCCTCATATAATCTATATGTTTTTTGAAGGAAAACATCATACACTTGCTACTTTAGTCCTTACTGTGAACTGTTTGCAGAACCCAATAATCCAAGGCCTTCAGGTGTGCCAGAAGTATCTTATGACCAAAATAGTGAAAAGACTGCAAAGCTGCTTCAGAAAAAAAAACAACTGTATAAATCACAGAAAACAATCATTGATTTCCAACAAGATTTCTTCAAAGTTAAAGTACATTTAGAAAACAACTATTTTGTTCTAATATTCACCCTTGATACAGTGACTCTGCTAGATTCCTATAACATTTCCTCCTTTTAAGATGTATCAATTATGTTGCTGATTATGCAGCCACACAGTGAAGGCAGTCTTTGTTCTCAGAGTGTTATGCAGATAAGTCAGAATATTTTTGAAAGCCAATAAAATTATTACAGCAAAAACAAGTATAACAATAATTAGGATAACAAATCTATTAAAATGATCCATAGGATTAAATGAAGCTATCATGGCCACAAGACTTTCCATAACGTCCACCCCAAATGCATCCAACAACTTATTTGAAAGATTTCCTTGTTGTAAATAATAAATCATTTGAGAAGAATTGGGATGACTCAAAAAATGAATTTTAACCTTTTCCCAATCATACTTGCTTTCATTAAACCTTAAAGGTGTAATAATATAATAAGATGTAATATTCCAACAACGTTTTACTTTAATTTGCTTTTACAAAGTCTCTAACTGATCTCCCAAAAATAACACAACTTGTCCCAGGTCAGCTGTTTCATTAAATATCTCATGATCTATTTTATTCTGTTGAGCCTAAACTTCTGCAAAATGCTGATGACAATTTTATACAAATTTAGCAACGCGAGTTTCTTTATGAAGGGCCAATCCAGCAGTTGCAACAATAGCAGTCAATGTAATTAATTCCAATAACCAAAGCAATAAAGAAACCAATCATCTGATAGATTTTTCTTAATATTCTTTCAGCAAGTTTCTGGACTATGATTTGCACAGGTGATTCTTGTCATGGCCCTGACAACTTCACTGGTACTTAGACTGCTAGCATTGCTTTAAGAATATATAAATGTTCAGAACTGATATCCCATGACATACTAACATTAACACATGTATGGGGAGTACAGAATTCACACATGATACTATAGCTATTCAAGTAACATTGTAAAGGCCTTTCAGTAATACATAAGCTAATGGTACACATGCTACAAAGGTGTGGCTTTGAATTAATCTAAAGGGCAAAGTATACATACCATGATTAATGTTTAACTTTCCTTTTCATATTTTAAAGGATATCAGGCATGTGCCAATTTCCATAAATTAATCTGAATTGAATTGTCAAATTCCAACATAGGATGTGACATACCAAGTCAATGTCATTGGATAGGTTCATTAACAAGAGAGCTAATTTCCACAGTTCCATTCAAACTAAACCACTGCCATCTTAATTCTGAAAGAGAATATTTTCCTGGAGGGAAGCTGTAAGGGCTACAATTAATAGCATCTCTGTAGGAGATATTAATAAATAATCAAGATTTCTCACTTTTACATTGTTGTCAATGTGCACAGTCAAATTCTTTGTAACCCACATATTACAAAACAACAGATTTATATATAGGAGAGCTACTGATTTTTTTTAGTTAATTGTGTATCATGCCAGTTGAGAAAGAAATTGGAGAAACATCATCCTTTACAATAGCCACAAATAATATAAAATATCATGGGGTAATTCTAGCCAAACAAGTAAAGGATCTATATGACAACTCTGAGTCTTTGAAGAAAGAAATTGAAGAATATATCAGAAAATGGAAAGATCTTTCATGTTAATGAATAGGTAAGATTAACATAGTAAAAATTGCAAACTTACCAAAAGCAATCTACATATTGAAGGCAATCTCCATCAATTCCCAACACAATTCTTCAGTGACCTCAAAGAACAATACTCACTCAAGTTCATATGAAAAAATAAGAAACAATAATGTACAGTAAAGGAACTTCTGGAGGTTTTACGACTTCTGATGTCAAGCTCTGCTATAGAGCTATAGTAATAAAAAGACCAACACTTTTTATGATGGTGAGATATATCTGTTCCTGGCAACAACAATCTACTTTAGAATAAATGATGGTTACCCAAAAACCTCCATATGGAGTTTTCTTTCAATATGGGAAAGCTAGCCACTGGGGAAGCAGCTTCCCTTTCCTTGATGGTTGACAATATGCTGCCCAAACTGGGCAAGCCAGACACAAAAGAAACTGACTGCCAAACTTTGGTAAGACAGGGTGAGGTAGTCCTTCAAAATTCCTGCTTCACAGAAAAGTCTGTCAGATATTCTAGTCCTGTATGCTGAAGATGAATGCCCCAATGTTACAGAGAAACCTTGGGTGATGACTAGGCACCCAGCTATCCCTGTCATTTCTATAGTTTCAGATATTGCTTGCTCTGATATTGGACCCTGCAACCTGATAGGAGCAAAAGAGTCCCATGAACAGACACAAGAGTCAGCTACCCACCTGTTCCCAGAGTCAGGACTTTAATAAAAATTCTAACCTAACAGCTACAATATATATGCAGAGGACCTGCTGCTGACTCATGTAGCCCTGTGCATGCTGATTCAGTCTCTGTGAGTTCATATGTGACTTGCTTAGTTGATTCACAGGGCCTTGTACTTCTGGGGTCCTCCATTCCCTCTGGCTCTTACACTCTGCATCCTCTTCTGAGGGGGGGGGTTTCCTGGAGTTCAGAGGGGATAGATTTGAAGGAGACATCCCACTAAGACTCTCCACATAATGACTGGCTGTGGGTCTTTGCATCATTTTTCTTCCCATCTGTTGCCATAGTAGCTTTTCTGATGATGACAGGGTAAGGAAATCATCTATGAGTACATCTGATTCTACCTGGATCAGATGCAGAAACCTCGTCTCTGAGGTCTAGATCTACTAGGACCTAAAGGTTCTATGCAAGCTGACACCAATGGATAACAATCAATTTTCCTAACCAGTTGTAATGGCTGCAAACCTCAGCAATGACCAGCATGGCAAGACATTCCTAAAAATGTAATAATGGCAGCTATTCCTTGAAGGTAAGCAACAACTTTCTAAATGAACTTAAGGCTACTCAATAGGAGGAAAATCATTCCTGGTACTGGAATCTTCTCAACTGTGCAAAGATGGTGATTTTACAGATCCTAAAGCAGAACCTACAATGGCCACTTTCCTAAATCAGCATAATTTCAAGGCTCATTCTAAGTACACATCCCTATTCCCACAGATAAGTATAGATCTTGCCCTACATTAAAGAAGCTTTTCCCCCCTTTGTAAAGAGACCACCACAGAAATCCATACCTGATCCAAATGCAGAAAATAATGGATAATGTAATGGTTTGTATGAGTGGCTCTCAAGGCCTCATGTGTTTGAGTGTTTGGCCCATAGGAATTGGTACTACTAGGAAGTGTGGCCTTGATGGAGTAGGTGTAAACTCTTTGGAGGAAACCTGAGGTAGAGGCAGGTTTGAAGGTCTCGTATGGTCAAGCTACTCCCATTATGCTGTACAGTCTCCTTCTGCTGCCTGAAGATCAAGATGTAGAACTCTCAGCTACTTCTCCAGCACCATGCCTGCCTTCATGCCTCCATGCTTTCTGCTGTGATATAATGGACTAAATAACTGAAACTGTAAATATGTCCAATTTCAATGTTTTCTTTTATAAGAGTTTCCATGGTCACAGTTTCTCTTCACAGCAATATAACCCTAACTACAACAGACACCATTGGATTGCCAGACTCAACTGATCTATGAATAATACAACACCCTTGTATGAAGTTCAGGGCACATGTCGGAAGAGAAGGTGGAAAGACTGTAAGAGGTAGAGGACCAAGATGTCTATTGTGAGATTGTATCTTCTATATATTAAAGGGAAGCTGCACCCAAGAAATCTCAACCACATGATTTCCTAAACACAACCTGAAAAATGACACCAATTGACATGCCACAAACATACATGGGGAAATATCAAGAGACTCCACTCTTTTTTTTTTTTTTTTTTTTTTTGGTTTTTCGAGACAGGGTTTCTCTGTGTAGCTTTGCTCCTTTCCTGGAACTCACTTGGTAGCCCAGGCTGGCCTCGAACTCACAGAGATCTGCCTGGCTCTGCCTCCCGAGTGCTGGGATTAAAGGTGTGCGCCACCACCGCCCGGCTGAGACTCCACTCTTAAATGAAGAGATCCAGAAAATTAAAGAGTATCATGAGAATGAGAATCAATATTCTTCAGGGATGAGCCTCTAAAAGGTTATCCAATTGAACATTGTAAGTCATAAAGACATATACATGGGCAACAATAAATGGACCTAGCAGATAGTGTTTATAAATGTATTACTTTGTATGTAATTATATATGATAATAATTATAAAAAATTCATGAAGTTGAGAGGACTTGGGAACCATGAGAGGAGGTAGAGTGGGAGAGGAGTGAAAAGGATGTAAATACAATATGCATGTAGAAAATTCTTAAGAAGTACTTTCAAAAGCTTTAAAAATAAGAGTGGAAATAAGAGAGAGAGTTAGGGAGAATGAGAGAATGAAAAATAGTTTCCATGAGAGTAATTATGGAGGGAAGTTGAGGAGTCTCTTCATAGAATACCCCATTTCTGGGTAACATCATTGAGCAGTCTTCTCCTGATCCCCAGAACAAAGAAAAATCTGATATTTTATAACATTTTAGGGGTAGTGGAGAGTTTCACATCATGTGATGTAGTTCAGTGTAGTGTAAATGACAAGAAGCATGGAGGAGCCAGGTATTGTAAACTGAGAGTAGTCAGGTCACAGCACAGACAGCTCCAACACTCTGTCCTAGAGTGGGCTGCAGGAGATGTGGCCTGATTAAGGCTATAGGAACCTGGCCTAAAGCTACAGGCCTGTGTCCTAACACAAAAGTAAGGTGAGAATGCATTGACAATGGATAAAAGGAGAGGATCTCAGAGAATAGCTGGAATTTCCTAAGATAAGAGCTTGACATTGACTCAGTGCTTTTGCTTATAGAGTACAGAGAGAGAGGACCAGGGCACAAAAATTCAGTAACAGGAAACTCTTGGTGAAAAAGTCATTGTAAAAGGTTGGGGAACAAGATTGTTCCTGATTCAAAGTTAATCACCATTGGCCATTATGTTTTGAAGACTAATGTTCCCAACTGTGACAGGGTTACTCTTCAAATAAAAATAAGACTAGGATGACTACTGAGGTTGCTCAGTGGGTAGATCACTTGCTGCCAAGGCTGACATGCTGAGTCAATCCTCAGATCCCACATGGTGAAGAGAGAGAATCAAGTCCCTCATTTCTTCTAACTTCCACAACTGTACCATCGCATTTTCCCATGCATAGAGCAAGAAAATTAGAAAGAGGGGGTTGGAGATGGCTCAGTGGTTAAGTGAACATTTTGTTCTCCCAGAGGACTGAATTCAGATCTCAGCACTTGTGCTAGATGGCTTCACAACCTACATTTTGTAACTCTAGCTCCAGAGGATTTCTCAAAGACTCAGAAGGTTTCTGCACACACTTGGTACAAAAGCATACCCATACATAAAAGTAAAACAAACCTTATAAAAATAAAATAAGAAAAAGATGACCCAGGGACTCAGAAAAAACAATTATGTATGGCATGCCCCACCCACAAATGCTCTTGAGTTTGAGCAGAAACTTAATGTAGTTGGGTGTGGGGTGCCATCCCTCATTCCCACATTTCCCCAGAGGTCTCTTGAGTAGAAGCAGCAGGAACTATTAGATAGAATGATACAGGCAAGGGAAATGGATGTGATAAAAGGATAGCCTTGAGAGGGCCTGGATCCTAATCCATTGGGCCTCAACTGTCTCTGCTTTAGGGTATTTAAAGGGGTGCCAAAGGGTGGAGCAAAACACCTCCTTGCAGCACAGCCAAGTGCAAACCATCTCAAACACCTGCACTCAAGCTTGTGGTCCAATCATCCTCTCTAAGCAGATCTGCTGGGTAAAGCCCAAATGTGCCCCAACAGGTCCTGCTTTCTTAAAATATACATAAAAAAACAACTCTCAAGAGCCCACCAGTGCCAGTTGAACTGAGGTGAGTCTTTGCCTCATACCCAAACACCCCAGCTTCTAGATTTGGGGCCAGAGGTACAACCCTGTGCCCCCACACAACTATCCACTGCAGTCCCAGTTTCAGGCCAGTAGACAGACATCATGCATACAGGTCAGACTGCCACCATCCCCTACCAGATCCTGTAATGCACAAGCCCTACCTTTCTAAAACTCCACCTACTTCCCCAAACTGCAGTTGTTCCCTGAGGCAGACCCAACCAGTGCCGATTGGACTAAGAGGACGGCCTTTGTCCTAATAGCCAAACACCCCAGCCTCTAGGTGTTGGGCCCAGGGGCACAAACCTGAGCCTGACACCACCACTGCAGTCCCAGTTTCAGGCCAGAAGGCAGACATCCTGCAGACAGGTTGAACTACCACCATCCCCCACCAGACCCTGTAACAGACAAGTCCCACCCATCCCAAACCCACCAACCATCCAAGATTACACCAGTGCCAATTGGACTAAGAACTGCTCCCTGAGATAAAGAGTCCATCAGCACCAATTAGACCAAGAGCCCTGACTAGACCAAGAGCTCTCACTGGACCAAAAGTATCAATCAGATCAAGAGAGGTTCCCTCAGACACATACAACACTTGCCAAGTGCAGAAACAGATGGGTAAATGCCAGTGCAAAAATAAAATCAACAACATAAAAATAAATATGGCTCCATCAGAACCTACATCAGCAGAACTGAACATCCCAATGAAGAAGAAACAGAAGAAATCAACCTTAAAAATGACTTTATGAAGATGATAGAGGTCTTTAAAGAGGAAATAAAAATTTGATTAAAGAAATTGAGAAAAATGCAAAGAAAACATTGGAAGAAATCAGTAAATCTCTTAAAGAATGCCAAGAGAAAGCAATGAAACAGGTGAGGAAAACAGTTCAAGACTTGAAAACTGAAATCAAGATAATAAAAAAGACACAAACTGAGGGAATTGGAAGTGGAAAATCTGAGTAAATGAACAGGAACTACAGATGTAAGCATAACCATCAGAATGCAAGAGATGGAAGAAAAGATCACTGGTGTTGAAGATTTGATAGAGGAAATAGATTCATCAGTCAAAGAAAACACTAAAGCCAAAAAAGTCATAACACAAAATGTTCAGGAAATCTGGGACACCATGAAAAGACCAAACCTAAGAATAATAGGGATAAAGGAAGAAGAAGAAGAAGAAGAAGAAGAAGAAGAAGAAGAAGAAGAAGACCAACTCAAAAGCACAGAAAATATATTCAACAAAATCATAGAAGAAAATGTTTCCAACATAAAGAAGGAATTGCCTATAAAGATACATGAGGGTTACAGAACACCAAATAGACTGGATCCAAAATAAAAAGTCCCCTTGCCACATAATAATCAAACCACTAAATATACAGAATAAAGAAAAAAATATTAAGAGCTGCAAGGGAAAAAAGCCAAATAACACATAAAGGCAGACCCATAAGAATAACACCTGATTTCTCAATGGAGACTCCAAAAGCCAGAAGGTCCTGGACAGACATTATGCAGACACAAAGAGACCATGGATGCCAACTCAGACTATTATACCCAGCAAAACTCTCAATCACCATAGACAAAGTAAACAAAATATTCCATGATAAAATCAGATTTAAACAATATCTTTCCACTAATCCAGCCCTACAGAAAGTATTAGAAGGAAAAATTCAACCTAAAATGTTAGATACTCCCATGAAACCACAGGCAGTAGATAGTCCCACACCAGCAAATACCAAAGAAGGAAAACACACAACACTACTACCAAAAATAACAAGAATTAGCAGTCACTGATCATTAATATTCATTAATGTCAATGGTCTCAATTCAACTATAAAAAGACACAGGCTAACAAAAACAAGATCCATTCTCCTGCTGCATACAAGAAACACACCTCATTTTCAAAGACAGATACTACCTCAGAGTAAAAGACAGTGGAAAAAACTTTCCAATCAAATGGACTTAAGAAGCAAGCTGGTGTAGTTATCCTAATATCTAATAAAATAGACTTCAAAATAAAATCAATTGAAAGAGATCAGAAAGGACATTACATATTTATCACAGGGAAAAGTTGACAAGATGAAGTCTCAATTCTGAACATTTATGCTCCAAATACAAGGGCACCCACATTTGTTAAACAAACATTACAAAAGTTAAATCACATATCAAACCCCATACACTAGTAGTGGGAGACTTCAACACCGCACTCTCACCAATGGACAGCTCTTCCAGACAGATATTTAACAGAGAAATAATGGAACTAATAGACATTATGACTCAAATGGATTTAATAGATATCTACAGAATATTACACCGTAACACAAAAGAATATACCTTCTTCTCAGGACCGCATGAAACCTTCTCTAAAATCAACCACATACTCAGTCACAAAGCAAATCTCAATAGATACAAAAAAACATGGAATAACCTTATGTATCTTACCAGACCACCATGGCTTAAAGTTAGATTTCAAAAATAACAAAACTACAAAAAGCCTACAATCTCATGAAAACTGAATAACACATCTGAATCACCAATGGGTCTAGGAAGAAATAAATAAAGAAATTAAAGATTGCCTCAAATTCAATAAAAACAAATGTACAACACACCCAAATTTATGGGACACTATAAAAGCAGTGCTAAGAGGAAAAATCATAGCACTAAATTCCCACATAAAGAAGATAGAGAAATTTCATACTAGGGACTTAACAGCACACCTGAAAGTTTTAGAACAAAAAGAAGCACATTCATCAAGGAGAAACAGATGCCAGGAAATAATCACATTGAGGGCTGAAATCAATAAACCAGAAACAAAGAGAACAATACAAAGAATCAATGAAATGAAGAGTTGGTTCTTTGAGAAAATAAATAAAATAGTCAAGCCCTTAAACAAATTAACCAAAAGACAGAGAGAGAACATACAAACTAACAAAATCAGAAATGAAAAGGGAGACATAACAACAGACAACAAAGAAATCTAGAGAGTCATCAGGACATACTTCAAAAACCTGTATTTCACAAAATTAGAAAACCTGAAAGAAATGAGCAGCTTTCTGGATAGGTACCACATACCAAAGTTAAATCAAGACCAGATAAACTATTTAAAAAAAAAACAATAACCCCAAAGAAATAGAAACAGTCATTAAAAGTCTCCTAAACAAAAAGCCTAGGACCAGATGGTTTCAGTGCAGGATTTTACCAGATTTTCAAAGAACAGCTAATACCAATACTCTTCAAATTGTTCCACACAATAAAAACAGAGGCACATTAACAAACTTTTTTATGAGGCTACAGTTAACCTGATACCCAAAGAGCTGCAAAAAAGAAAGAGAATTACAGACTAAACTCCCCCATGAATATTGATGCAAAAATACTCAATAAAATGCTGGTAAACCAAATCCAAGAAAACATCAAAACATTATCCACCCATGACCAAAGAGGCTTCATCCCAGGGATGCAAGGATGGTTCAACATATGAAAACCTGTTGATGTAATGCACCATATAAACAAACTGAAAGAAAAAAAAACACTTGATCATCTCATTAGATGCTTGCCCTGGCCAGATGGATCCTCAACGGGAACCTAAAGGGAGGGCCAGAGAATGAGAGGGACAAGAGACACAAAGAATGAGAACAAGTCAGGACGTCTGATCAAGCTCCAAAATTTTATTTTTCTCTCAAGTTATATATAGGTAGGCAAAAGGGGTCGCAAGCAGGAAGGGACTTAACTATGAGCTGTTCGGCCAGCAGGGAATGTTGCTCTGAAGGTTATCTATCTACTCTTGTCTAACTGCCTAATTGCCTAACAGCAGCTCATTCACCTGATAGCTGAGAAGAGGTTCTGGTATCTGTGAGAAGAGGTTCTGGTGCTATGGAGACTTAAGCAAGGCCTAGATGTAAGAAAAGAGGAGAGAAGTCCAAATATGGCAGCATGTGTGTCAAGGGTCCCTTAGGCTTATGGCTCCCATCAGATGCTGAAAAGCCTTTGACAAAATCCAATATCCCTTCATGATAAAGGTTCTAGAGAGATCAGGAATACAAAGAACATACATAAGCATAGTAAAGGGAATTTACAGCAAGCCGACCACCAACATCAAATAAATGGAGACGAACTCAAAGTGATCCCACTAAAATCAGGAACAAGACAAGGATGTCCACTCTACCCATATTTATTCAATATAATATTTTAAGTTCTAGCTAGAACAATAAGACAACAAAAGAAGATCAAAGGGATAGAAATTGGAAAGGAAGAAGTCAAAATTTCCCTATTTGCAGATGATATGATAGTATACATGAGTGACCCCAAAAATTCTACCAGGGAACCTCTACAGCTGATAAACTCCTTCAGTACTAGCCAGATACAAGATGAACTCAAAAAAAAATCAGTAGCCCTCCTATATACAAATGATAAATTGGCTGAGAAAGAAATCAGAGAATAATCATCCTTTATAATACCCACAAATAATATAAAACACTTTGGAGTAACTCTAACTAAGCAAGTAAAACAATTGTATGATAAGAACGTTAAGTCTCTGAGGAAAGAAAACAAAGAATATATCAGAAAATGGAAAGATCTCCCATACCCATGAACAGGTAGAATTAATGTAGTAAAAAAGACAATCTTACCTAAAGCAATCTGCAGATTCAATGCAATCACCATCCAAATCCCAACACAGTTCTTCACAGACCTGGAAAGAATAATACTTAACTTCATATGCAAAAACAAATAACCCAGGATAGCTAAAAGAATCCTTTATAATAAATAAACCTCTGGAGGCATCACCATCCCTGACCTCAAGCTCTACTATATAGCTATAGTAATAAAAACAGCTGGATACTTGTGTAAAAAACTGACAGGTGGACCAGTGATTCAAATTGAAGACCCTGAAATTAATCCACACACTTATGAACATCTGATTTTTAACAAAGAAGCCAGAACTGTATCATGGAAAATAGAAAGCATTTTCAACAAATAGTGCTGGCATAACTGGATGTCAACGTGTAGAAGATTGGAAATAGATCCATATCTGTCACCATGCACAAAACTCATGTCCAAGTGGATCAAAGACCTCAAAAATGAATCCAGTTACACTGAACTTGATAGAAGAAAAGTAGGAAGTAGTCTTGAATGTATTGGCACAGGAGACCACTTCCTAAATATAACACCAGTAGCACAGACACTGAGAGTGACAATTAATAAATGGGACCTCCTGAAACTGAGAAGCTTTTGTAGGGCAAAGTATATGGTCAATAACACAAAATGACAGCCTACAGAATGGGAAAAGATCTTCACCAACTCCACATCTGACAGAGGACTGATCTCCAAAATATATAAGAATTCAAGAAACTAGACATCAAAATACCCAAGAATCCAATTAAAAATGGGCTACAGAGCTTAACAGAGAAGTCCCAACAGAAGAATCTCAAATGACTGAGAGCCATTTAAGGAATTGATCAACATCCTTAGTCATCAGGGAAATGCAAATCAAAACAACTAATACCATCTCACCCCTGTCAGAATGGCTATGATCAAAAATACTAAAAGACAGCTGATGTTGGAGAGCATGTGGAGCAAGGGGAACACTCCTATAATGTTGGTGGGAATGCAAACTTGTACAGCCACTCTGGAAATCAGTATGGCAGTTTCTCAGAAAATTGGGAATTAATCTACCTCAAGACCCAAATATATACCCAAGGAATGCTCAATCATACCACATGGACATGTGCTCAACTATGTTCATAGCATCATTATTTTTAATAGCCAGATCCTGAATACAACCTAGATACCCTTCAACCAAAGAATAGATTTAAAAAATGTGGCAAATGGATGGAACTAGAAATATCATCCTGAATGAGGTAACCTAGATTCAGAAGGACAAACATGGTATTTACTCACTCATAAGTAGATACTAGATGTAAGGAAAAGGATAACCAGACTCAATCCACAGCTCCAGAGAAGCTAGCTAACAAGGAGGACCCTAAGAAGGACACAGAGATAGCCTAGCAAAGGAGAAATAGATGATATCTACATAAGCTACAATTAGTTGGGGGGGAATGATGGGCAAAGAATGGGGGATGAGGACATAAGGAAATGATTGGTTCAAGCTGGAACAGGGACAAAGTGGGAGAGCAAGGGAAGAGATACCATGATAGATGAACACATCATGGGAATAGGAAGAGGCAGTGTGCCAGGGAAGTTCTCAGGAATCCACAAGGTTACCCCACCTTGGCTATTGGCAATGATCAAGAGGGTACCTAGACTGGTCTACTCTTGTCACTGGAATAGTGAATATTCTGTCATCATAGAGCCTTCATCTAGTTACTGATGGAAGTGGATGCAGAGATCCACAGTCTGGCGCCAGGCCATGTTCTGGGAATCCAATCAATGAGAGAGAGGAGAGATTCTGTGGGTAGGGGATATCAAGATCATGATGGGAAAATATGCAGAGATGACCAGCCACACTAGTGGAAACCCGTGAACTGTGGACTAACAGCTGTGGAGCCCCATAGGACTTGACTAGGTCCTCTGGATATGGGAGACAGTTGTTTAACATGAACTGTTTGAGGGGCCCCGAGGCAGGGGGATTGGGATCCTTCCCTGGTACATGGGTGGGCTTTTTAGAGCCAAGTGCCTAGGATGTGACACCTTCCACAACTTTGGTGCAGCAACATGGGAGGAGCTTGTACCTGCTTCAGCTGAGTGTGCCAGGCTCTACTAATTCCCCGTGGGAGACCTTGATTTGGGAAATGTGGGGATAGGGGTGGGTTGGGAGGAATCCTGGGGGGCAGGAGGAGGGAAGAGGTTGGTATGTAAAGTGAATAGTAAATTTCTTAGTAATTAAGAAATGGAAAAAATATATAAAATCATCTCTCCATTAAGAGCTCATGGCAATCTCCATAGCTGCCACACCTCCCAGTACAGGAGTAGAAAATGATAAAGATGCCATTTCCTTTTTTGGAATTGGTCTAAGGTGACTACAGCAGTGATAGCTGCATCAAGCCCTTTAAATAAAAAAATCTTGATGCAACTGCATCAAACATAGAGTGCCTTAGCTTCATCATTGACATTAACAGGTTAACATAATTCTAACATAAATATTGCTATATACCAGGCAGTGATGATGCACACCTTTAACCCAGCACTTGGGAGGCAGAGCCAGGTGGATCTCTGTGAGTTCTAGGCCAGCCTGGTCTACAGAGCAAGATCCAGGACAGGCACCAAAACTATGGAGAGAAAACCTGTCTCAAAAAAAATTGCTATACATAGGTATAATTCCCTCAACCTTATATCTTAAAGCAAACTCTAAAAAGAACCGTTTGAATTTCTTGCTAATAAAACATAGAAAAAACTTCTGATGTTTTCACATCAAACTTAAATACTTCCTTAACATCACCACACCATGGTGCATCGATATCAATAAGTTAACATAATAACTCTAACAGGAACATTACTTACACCATTATAATTCCTACAAACCTCCTCTCAATATAACCATTAACACTTTCTAACCTACATTCAAAAATGATTTCTTAATAGAACTATACAAAACATAACATTAATTCACTCAAGTAGCACTAAATTTTTTTCAATTAAATAGACTGAGCAATATTAACATTCCCTTTTCTTTATATTTTAGGAGAAACTTCTCTATTTAAACAGTTCCATTTTTAAGCAGTTCCATTTTTACATAAACAGTTCCATAACCAGTTCATAAGTCATTATCATTGACAGAGTCTCTCTATATAAGTAAATTCAAACTGTCCCACTATAATGAAATTATTACTGTCCATTTCATTTCTTAAGTCCCAAAATACAAATAATAAATTCTGGTACCAGTTTTCCACATATGAAGAAACTCATAACCAAAACCTTTTTATAGTTTTATTTGATTTTTTAAGTTAAAAAATTTCAAATAAATTTTGGTACTAGACTTCCATTTCCAAATATGAAGAAATGTTTTACAACCAAAAGCTTTTTGCAGTTAATAGTTTTAGTTCAAACAAGCATCTCTGCAACTTTCATTCTCAGGCCAGAGACCTTTTTAGTTTCAGTAGCATTCAGTGGCAGTTTTGCCTTCAAGATGAAAGCTATTAGTTCTGTAAGAGCTGGTTGGTGCAAAGTCCTCTCAGAAGAGACTTTCTTTTAGCTATCAAATAGAAACTGCAACGACTTTGCTGGTAGCTCAGGGTTTTTTTTGCATTATGTTGGTATTCTGCCTGTCTCAGCTGTGGATGCCTGGCTGTGGCTGTTGTGTGTCTCTGGTGTCTGTCATTCTTAGTGGCTTCCGGAACTTCTGAGATTTCTCAGACTGCCAAGCTTGTGTATGCTATGGACACTGTTTTCTGTGTCCCGGGTTCCTTCACCAAATAATCCCTATATTAAATTTTCATCATGTCCCTAAGACCTAAATACCTAAGTCTTATGCCTAAAGCTTCTTAAATGCTTATATTCTTACTACCTTAACACATATTCTACACTAATATATGAACCTAGGTTTTTTAATGATTTACTTTATTTCTTACAAGCTTATATTTAAAGAGACTCAGTAGGACTACCTTAGAAAATATACTTCTTATTTATACTTACATTTACAACTAGTATGGACATTTACTACATGTTTTTACTTCTTATGAGCTTATTACTATATGTCTTGAAGAAATTATATAGGTCTAGTTTACAAACTTATATTAAGCAATATAAGAATTCTACCAGATCTTCAAGGAAGTGTTAATACCAATACTCTTTGAATTGTTCCACACAATAGAAATAGAAGGAACATTACCAAACTCCTTTTATGAGGCTACAGTTACTCTCATTCCCGAGCCAAACAAAGATGTAATAAAGAAAGAGAATTACAGATCAATCTCCCTCATGAACATTAATGCAAAAATATTCAATAAATATTGGCAAACAGACTCCAAGAACACATCAAAACAATTATCCACTGAGATCAAGTAGGCTTCATCCCAGAGATGCAAGGTTAGTTAAACATACAAAATCTGTCAATGTAATACACCATAAAAAGAAACTGAAAAAAAAGCCATATGATCATTTCATTAGATGCTGAAAAGGCCTTTGATGAAATCCAACACCCTGTCATAATAAAGGTCTTGGAGAGATCAGGAATGCAGGAAACATACAGGGAGAGTAAGTAGGAGGAGGAATTTAAATTAGCTTGGGGAAGAAAGAGAGAGAGAGATGCCAGGGGGACACCAAGGGCCAGACAGACAGTCATGGAGGAAGCAGAGAAATAGGGCCTACAGAATGAAAGAAAGATAAAAGCCTCGAGGCAAAACATAGATGAATAGAAACATAAATTAAGTCATAAGAGCTAGTGGAGGTAGCCTAAGCTAAGGCCAAGCATTCAGAATTGTTAATAAATTTGTGTCTTTATTTTGGAGCTGGTTGGTAACCCAAAGAAAACTCCAACTACACCCTCTCTCAGTACTCATTAATTGCCTGCTCTTCATTTAGGGGTGGACCTCTGTGAGATTTCCTCATCCATACTGGTATGTAAAGTGGTGTTGTCATTGTTCATGTCTCCTTAGGTAGTTGTATGTTTGATAGATCTTGGATGCAGCTTCCCACTCATAAATAGAAGACACAGTCCTATAGGAAGTATCCTGGTTTTCTGATTCTTACAGTCTTTCATACCCTTCTTCTGTGATGATCCCTAAGCCTCAAAAACAGGGATTGTGTCACAGATAGATCAACTGAGGCTAGACATACCAGGGTGTAATTTGTTCATGCATTTGGAAAAGTTTTGGGATTCTTTGGTAGCCTCTTTCTGTACAAATAGGGTGTTCTTTGAAGGCAATGGGAGCCACACTTATCTATGAGTATAAGGATGTGTATTTAAAATGAACCTAGAAATTATACTAGTTTTAAAAAGTGGTCACTGTAGGTTCTGCTCTAGTATTTATAACATATATATATATATATATATATATATATATATATATATATATATATATATATATATCTTGGATTCTAATGTCAGGTATGATTTCCATCCTATCAAGGAGGTCTTAAGTCCAATTAGACAGTTGTTGCTTACCTTCGAGATACAGGTGTCATTTTGCACCTTTAGGTATATCTTGCCATGCTGGTCATACTATTGATTCTTTGCCTCTGTTGTTGGCTTGCATAGAACCTGTAAGTATTGTAAGGTCTAGTCCTTAGGAGTGAGGCTTTAGGTTAAGATCCTGCTAGATTCCTTTAAAGCTTGTGTCCATTAAGTTAATGGTATACTTAACAATAAAAACATATCTTCAAATTCTAGAAGGCAAACAAGGGGAACAGCAATAGCCTATTTTGTTGTGGAAGTCTCTTGAACTCCCATGTCCAACAATTTTAAAGGAAGTCTCTCATTCCTGGTACTATTTATTATTAGCCTATGTCTCTTAGAGGGAGTATTGTCACCCCAAAAGTGATGAGTGTATATATATATAATTTTTTTTTGGTTTTTTTCGAGACAGGATTTCTCTGTGTAGCTTTGCGCCTTTCCTGGAGCTCACTTGGTAGCCCAGGCTGGCCTCGAACTCACAGAGATCCACCTGGCTCTGCCTCCCGAGTGCTGGGATTAAAGGTGTGCGCCACCACGCCCGGCTATAATTTTTATATAATATATATAAACACATTTCACACACATATACATATATGTGCATATTTATATATGATGTAATTTTAGGGAAACATAAAATGAGACTCTATACTTTTTCAAACACCCTAGTGTTATTCTGCCTCCTTAATTCTGCCTCTATATTGCAATCATTCTCTGTCTCAATAGAAGACCCTCCTGCTTTTGCTATTCCCCCTCCATAGTACCTGTGCCCTGCTCCTTCTAACCCCAATGATTTTTTTAACTTTCCTGGTTTCTCTGAATCTGCCAGGTTATAAAAAAGACAGATCTGATGATTCAGAGCTGAAAACAACAAATGGGAAACATGTGGCATTCGTCTTTCTCAGTCTTCATTAATTCAGTCAGTATATTTGCAATTTTCACTCATTTATCTGCACATTTTATTATATCATTTTTCTTTAAAACTGAGTAGTGTTCCACTCTATATGTGCACCACACTTAAACTTGAACCACACAATCATCTTAATGGATGTGAAGAAAAAGCCTTAATGAAATCTCATATGTCTTAATGATAAAAGTCCTTGACTCAGCAAGGGATGGAGGGAGCATAATTCAATATAATGAGGCTACAGATGACAAACCCATAGTCTCTGAAACTAAAGAAGAGAAAAACTTGAACAATCCCACTAAAAACATGGATAAGGGATTTCAATGTAGTTCTGCAAGCATTGACTGGAGCAAGACAAGAGAATGAAATTAAAGAGATACAAATAAGAAAAAGAAGTGAAACTATTCCTATTTGCATATCATATAATGTTGTACAGCAGAGATAACAAAATTAAACTGCAAAGATCCTAGAAACAAACAACTTCAGCAAAGTAGCAGGATACAAAATCAATTTACAAAATGATTACTTTCACTTCCCGCCAATACCAAGCACTCTAATAAAGATAAGATATCATGGTCACACTCTCATCCACAATGACCTAAGAAAATCTAGGAATAAACTTAACCAAGGAGGTTAAAGACCTCTTCAATGAAAATTTTAATCTCAGAAGAAATAGAGGAAAATATTAGAAAATGAGAAAACATCCAATGCTCATGCATTGGTATAACTAATATTGTGGAAATAGTCATTTTCACAAGGCAATCTGCAGACACAATGCAATCCCTATCAAAATCTCAGTAATGTTTTCCAAAAGAATACAAAACTCATGTGGAACTGCAAAAGACATCAGATAGCCTAAGTTGTCCTGAGCCAAACAGCAATGTTGGAGGGATTACTATTCCACATTTCAAAGTATATTACAGGTCTACTGTAATAAAAAGCAGCATGGTACTGGCCACAAAACAGACCTACAGACTAATGGAACATAATAGGGGGCCCAAACACAAGTGTATGCAATTACAACCATCTGGTATTTGAAAAAGATGCTAAAAAATGTGCACTGGAAAAAAGACAGCACCATCACTTCTGGGAAAATGGGATGCTCACATGTAGAAGAATGAATTAGATTTATATCTATCACCTGCTGTGGAATAATGCCTTTTTACACTGGTTTAATAAAACACTGATTGGCCAGTGGCCAGGCAGAAAGCATAGGCAGGATAAGCAGGTAAAGCCACGGAACAGGTGGCGACATACAGATTAGCAGAAATGGACTGAGTTTAAGTGCAAGAGCTAGTCAATGGTTAGCCTGAGCTAATGGCTGAGCAGTTTTAATTAATATACACCTCTGTATGTTTACTTGGGTCTGAGCAGCTGCAAACTGGGTGCAACACAGGAAAACTTCAGCTACAATCACCCTGCACTAATATTAAATCCAAATGGGTTAAAGGCCCATTGAAGCACTAAAAGTGCTAACAGAAAACATAGGCAGTGTCCTACAAGATGCAATTATAAGAAAGGACTTTTTAATCAGGACTCCATTTGCCAGGGATTAAGTCTAACAATTGACAAATGGGAATTCATTAAAAAATAAAGCTTCTCTACACCAAAGGAAACAATCCAGCCAATGAAAAATGTGTCCATAGAGTAAAAGAAAATCTTTCCAAGCTATACATCTGATAGAGGATTAATATCCAGAAGGTGTTAAAAACAACTCAGAAATCGGAGATACATGAAAAGAAACAGAGCCTGTAATGATGGAGTAGGCTTTTAATCCCAGCACGCAAGAGACAGAGGCAGGCAGATCTCAGTGAGTTCAAAACTAGCCTGATCTACATAGTGAGTTCCAGGATAGCCAGGATAGAGTATATACAGATACCATGTCTCAAAAACTAAATAGATAGTGAGAGAGAGAAGGATAGGGAGGAGGCAAGGAAGAAAAAAATCCAAGTCTAAAGTGGGCCATGGGTCTGAAGAGAGTTCTCAAAAGAAGTTATAAAACAATGACTAAGAGGGGCTGGAGAGATGGCTCAGCAGTTAAGAGCACTGGCTGTTCTCCCACAGGACCTGGGTTCAATTCCCAGCACCCACATGGCAGCTCACAACTGTCTATAATTCCAATTACAGGGGTTTCAACACCCTTACACAAATGCACCAATGCAAATAAATTAATCATTAAAAATACTTAAAAAATTGCTAGGAGCTATCTCCAAAAGTGTTCATCATCCTTAGCAATCAATAAGAGACATGTAAGTGAAAACTCCACTAAGACATCACATTACCCTAGTCAGAATGGCTATGGCTAACAGCCTACAAAAATATTGATGGGGTTGTGGAGAAAAGACAGCCTTCATTCACTGTTGGTGGGGTTGTAAACTAGCGAACCCACTCTAGAAATCAGTGTGGAGAACCACCACCCCCCTTCACACACAAAAAAAACCCCTAAAAGTAAATCTACCACATGACCCTACTACAACACTCTTGGTGTTTGATCAAAGGATTTGATATATGGTTCCACAGAAACTTGCTCAGCCATGTTCACAGCTACTGTACTTACAGTAGCTTGAAAACTGAAACAACTTCAATGGCCTTCAACTGATGAATGTGTGACAAAGATATGGTGGTGTATGTACACAATAGAATAATTTTCTGAGTATTGGTTCTGTGTACTGATGATGTTTCATAGAGAACAAAAGGGGCCAGAAGCTCATGCCTGTGGTTAAAATAGGAATGGTCACCTCTTGTATAATATTACAGGGACTAGCCTTAATATTATACATCCCAGGGGCTTAGAAGAGAGAACTACTAACGGCGAGGACTATTTTCAGGAAATAGAATCTCAGCACACCGAGCTCTATAGTCCACTTACTTTAATTCCTCTGGCATAATATCCTTTATACACAGCTTCAGTTCTGTTCTCATGTCTGGCTTCTTTCTTGGCTGATTTCTCTATATATTTATCTACTGCTTCCTCTAAGTTCTATCTTAATTCTCTTGTCTTAACTCTGCCTTATCTAGGTACTTTTCATCTTGTTCTTACCCAGCTAGTACTTCCCCATCTGACTCTTTCTCATCTTCCATCTCATGCCTCTGGTACTCTCCTCTAGCCCTTCAATCTAATTCTTTCCCATCTCAGTTTGTTCCTCTCAAGTTCTTACCCATCTAGTTCTTCCATTCTCTTGTCTCTTCTCCGTCCTCCTGTGCCATGGAAGTCCTGGTATATAAAGCCAGGCTTCCAGGGTCAAACTGAGGGGTGATAAGAATCACATTGAGAGGAAATAACTATTAAACCATTAATTATCATTTGCAACTCCAAAGAGAAGTGACCAATGGGGAAATGAATTAACTAAAGGCTAAATTCGGGTAATATCTAAGAAGAGGGAATCTTATGTGCTCGACTATAGTCTTAAACATGATTGGTAGACAATGTTAAGAATCTATAAGTTGCTAGGTCAATTGGAGAAAATAAAACTTCTTTTTTCCTGTGTCTCCTATCTGTCCAAGCTATCTGCAGTTTTTCTGCAGGGTGGGGGAAAGTGTGATCAGTCGCTAGGCAACCTGTGCACAATAAGATGCCTCTGGTGATAGTTAAAGGGAAATCTGGAACTAGAGGTAAGATTTGGGAAAGGAAGAAGTAAAGCTTAATTGGCACATCCACCAGGCTTTCTCAAACAGGTAGCCTGGATGCTTAAGTCTGTTCTTAGAAAGTACAGAGGTATCTCTGATAAGGTACTTTCTTCCAACTGGGAATGGACCTGGCCAGATGCTGCCAATGATGATAATTAAAGGGAGGCTTGAACTGGGGTTCTGGCTGAGCATAGCTGTCAACGCAGAAGGTTATCTAAATATTCCTAGATGTGGTTAGGTAAGGAGTTAGAGGTCTATAAAGTTAGTAAGGCTGTAAGAAAGGAGGGTCCGAGCTAAATTGTGTAAAGCTATTATTTAACATCCACCTGACTTAGGTGGTGTCTCCTTGTGGAATTTACCTTAAATCGGGAGATTTGCATGTGGACTGTTATTACTGCTAGTCCTTGAAAGTTGCCAAGGGAGAATCTGATTCCAGAGAAAGCCTTTCCTGAGGCTGTTCTCCAAATACCTGGAATGTGTATATCCAGAGAGTGATCAGTCCACACTGTTAGCCCCTCTTAGGGAAAAGTCAATTGGGAAAACTATGAAGGCACACATGATTTTCATAACAGAATACAGCTGATATATAACAAGCCAAGTAACACCAAAAACTCCTTGGGATTTGGCTTCCTCTGGAAGAATTCCATGATTCCTCCAGGTAGTGACTTTGCCATAACCAGCTGAGTTCTTAAGATATTCCTGTGGCCTGCAGCAGTCACCAGGTTCAAATGCTGGAAAGAGTCCCAATACTTGGGCACCAATGTATTGCAGGGCTAGTCATCCTGCTCACTGTGACTGCAGGCAACATAGAGTGCAGTCTATAGAGAGACTTTGTGGTTTGTCCTTGGAACACTTGGTCCAGAGACAGAAATATTATTCATACAGAAGTTAGGCAGACACATGAGAAGACTAGTGACTCTATAACTTCAGAGGAAATTCCTGCCATTGTCTCTTGAGGCTCAAGGCAGATAACAACAGATTAGGGATTGCACCCACAATTGTCTGATCTGTCTTTTGGTCTAATTTCTTTGCTTAAAAGATAACAAAGTGTATGAGTAGAGAGAACATTATTTATGCTCCAAATGGAGGTGTTTAATGTTCTCCACTAAAGACTGCCCCTAATTGTGCTTCTGCTTCTGGAATAAACATGCTAATGTTAGCAGAGTAGGGAGTAAGGGATTTATTTGCCTGACACCTTGAGTTCAAATCCACCCATGGGTACATTCATGGAGGAAACTCAAGGCAGAAACCTGAGAGCAGAAACTGTGGAGGAAAGTTGCTTGGTTCATTCTCTCTCTCTCTCTCTCTCTCTCTCTCTCACACACACACACACACACACACACACACACACACACACACACACTGTCTGACAGCCTCTCTCTGTGTCTGGATCAAGCTCAGCTATCTTCCACAGATTTCCCAGGACCATCTGCATAGGGATGGCACCACCCAGAGTGACCTCAGCCCTGTTAAACACATTAAGACAATCAAGACAATCCCTCACAGATAATTCTGCAGACTGCCCTGATCAACCTAATGATTCACTTAAGAAGTGGCCCCCACATTGGTGACAAAGGCCTGTGTGAGTCTGACAGTGAATGCTAACTAGGACAGGAAGTTCCCTGTTCACCCATTGTTGTCTGTGACATCACATGTGCTCCTATCCACACACTTGCACAGCTGGACCTTTAGAGCTAGGACTCAGCTCAGAGGCATCCTAAACCAGGGGTTGCTTTCCCACTTTCCTGCTCCTGAAGCAGGGATTTTCTGATGTCCATCAGTGATATACTTTCACCTTAAAAATAATCAATTAAGTAACATCATCAAGTTATTGATGCTCTGCCTTATCCTGACACAAAAGAGACATTCCTGGCATCTTCCACACCCAGAGAATAGAACCAGTCACCACATGAGATAGAAGAGTGGTGGGAGCAGATCTCTGAGCTGCTGGTTCCCATTAGTAGGGAGCTTTAACTTCTAATATGAGAAATAAAAGTGTGTGAGCAAAAGTCAAAACCCTGGTGTCCATTCTGCATAATAGCTGTGTAAAATTAATGGAAGGGCAGTAATGCATGAGTTTTCTGACAAAAATAAATCAACTTTGCCTTAAGAACATATTCTCTACTGTGAAGTTCTTCCCACTACTCACATTCCAGGGTAGAGAGTGGGGCAGAAGCAATCAGGGAAGCAAGAATGGGGAGACCTGGGGGGTTAAACTTCAAGTTGCAATGATTAGGACTTGATGGTCCCTGGGGAATCAGTCTAGGAACTAACTTCTGTGTCTTTTCAGAAAACCAAAACACTTCACCCCAAAGGGTGGTATTGACTGTTCAGGGTTCTAATTAGAAAGAACTGTAATTTTCCTTCCTGTGATCCCAATGAGACCTTTGGCAGAGCTACGGATTGGGTCTGATAACTAGAAATTATTTGGGGGTAAAAATTTTGGGGTGTCTGGCTGAGGTTCCCCATTGATAAAGCAACAATATTGGGCAAGTTAGCTAGAGGCTGCAAATGAAGAGTTAGTAGTTTGTGCCTGGTGGTGGTTTCCATGAGAAATGTCCTCCACATTTTCAGGAGTATGAACTCCTGGTCCCAAGTTGGTGGCACTGTTTGGTGAGGTTTGGGAGTCATAACCCCTGCCGTCAGATCATCACTGGGACAAGCTTTGAGTCTTACACCCCTGCACCATTTCCAATTCAATCTCTGCTTTGTGCTTGCAGTACAAGATATGAGCTCTCAGCTTCCTGCTCCTGCAGCAATATCTATGGCTTACTACCATGCTTCATTCCCATGATGGACCATAAACACACTTAAATTATTTTCTATATAAGCTACCTTGTTCATGGTGTTTTGCTGCAGTAATACAAAAGAATGAATGCTTGCTGGCATGAAGATTGGAAGGGGTGGTTTCTGGAGTAGTAAACTGAACAAATACAATTGTGACAATATGAAAGGAATCAGAAGCTCCCCATCTTTAGAAGGCAATAATAGCTCTGAGAGCCATGTAAACCTCAATTCAAAACCACACAATTGAGTCTAGGTATGTAATGAATTAGCAAGTTACCTGTATGCCAAGCACAACATCCCAGATTTCAAAACCAGCACATTATGTGTTGTGAGGACCCCCAGTTACATTCATATGTGTTAACAGAGCCTGAGTTGAGATGTCATTTTTCTCCACCACAGATGGTAACCCTGAGATTCTCCAAGCAGGAGATTTTCCTTCATGCCATTCTTGGCTTCAGCCAAGGTCTGGCTGGATATGTAGGAGATAACACAGGATGACATGGCCAACCTAGGTATTCATATAGATGGTTCAAAAGGAACTGAGTAGTCTACCTCTGTGCATGATAGAATACCACTTACTCATAGGTAACACACAGGTTGGCAGAGCCACATTGTTTTGCCTTTACTGAGTTCTAGATTACAAACTCATATGGTCCTTTGTGACTCCTAATGGCACTGACAAAAGAGTAAGTCCTGTTGCTCTCAGACATCCTCAGCCTGTCACCTTTTGAGAGGCACTGACCACTTACTAACCAAAGGGTAGTTTATATCCCAAATCTTGGGTTCATATGCAAATGCTACCAAGTCCTCACCCAGTCCTCCACCGGGCTGGAGTTTCTGCTTGTGTTTGTGTGTAATAGTGCAGTGCAGAAGACAGAGAGAAGATTGTCATGTGTAGGAACGCTGATCATTACAAGGACATCTTTCCACTGGTGTTGACTTCTCATCTCCCTGCCTACTGAAATCTAAAGAAAATACACAAGGAGGTGGATCACAGGCAGATGCAGGGATATCTTAGGGCTAAGAGATAACAGAGCCTCCAATGCAAGTGGGAGAAAAAAATCTTTGCCATATGTTAGCTGGCAGAGCTCGAAATAGGATGCTGATGATGTGACCTACAGAAATTAAGGGCAAGAGCTTCTGAAACAGGCCCAGTGGGACCAGATTTGTTTGACAGGTTGCTGGCTAGTTTCTGTCACCTGACAAAAGCTAGAGACACTTGGGAAACCTCAAGGAATTGCCTCCATCATTTTGGCCTCCTGGTGTTTCTATGGAGCATATTGTTGTTCACTCTTTGATGTTTGAGGGCCCAAAACACTGTGGGTAGTGCCATTCATAGGGGGTGTTCCTGAGCTGTACAAAGAAAAGGTAACTGAACAAACCATTGGGAGCAAACAGGAAAGCATTGATTCTGTATGGTCTAATATCCACAAGTTAGAATAATGATACAAATGAATAAGAGTAGGGGAAGTCATTGAATCTGAAGTTGGTTTTGCTAAGTGATTAACAGTATTAACAAACTTTAATTAGATTAGCTTTGCTTTTAAAATATTACCATTAACACTAGAAGTGAAATTAGAGTCCTTACAGTCCATTCTAAAGAATACTAATAATTCCATGAGTACTCAATAGTTGTGCTAAATGTTGAGTGACCTAGATGAAACAGAAATATTCCTATAATCCCAGGACATACAAAGTTGGAAGAATGAAGAAACACAAAACTGATTCAATGTGTAACTCATAAAACTAAGTCAATAAAGACATTTGACAAAAGTTAACAGTTTTTAATGATGAAAACAGCCAAACAAGGTGTACTGGGCAGGCCAGTGTATAGAAGAACACATGGAAACCCACAGTAAACTGTACTCAGCGGGGACACTGACAGCTTTCCCTCTATGACCAGGATTGACACAAGGATGCTGCTGTGGCCACTTCTCTTTAGTGTTACCCTAGGAGTCTTAGAAAGAACAATTAGGAAAAACAAAGACCTGAAAGGTAACCCATCAATCAACTGTCACATATATCTGCAGATGACATGAACTTATTTGGAGAAAATAATAAAGATTCTACAGAAGTTTCTGGAACTGGTAAGCAAACACACCCACCTGGTCTGTTCTTCAATAAACTAATATTTATCACAAATAACTAGATATTCTGTTTTTCTTATGCCTAGAGACAGAAGTAGATGGGATATAGGTTTAGAAATGCCTTCCAAATGGACAATAGTGATGTTCACATGGGAATATGAATGTGCTTAATGCCACTCATCAGTGCACCTCAGAAAAATAAAAGTGGAAAATCCCACCTATGTCTTTATATATATATACAAGGAAAATAATCATGAACAAGTTTTCAATGTGAATGCCAGTGTCAGGATAGAAACAGTCCACTTGATCCTTACACCATGGATTTTACATCTGTGTATCAAACAAACTGAGCACCAAAACTACTTAGGAATCAGTTATGTCCACAGATAAACTTGTGCAGTCACTTATCCTGTCACCACTCCTCACTTCACATGGATGATTGGTATCGAGGAAGCATTGGTACTACGTGAAACTACATGAGCTTATGAGAGGATGTTTATCTCTATGCAAAGACTGCACAATTTTAACAGGGACTAAGAGCATCCAGAAGTTTGGGGATCCTGAAATTAGTTTCCATAGACTCTAAGAACTGGCTATATAGTTGATCGAAAAGCCTAAAGCTCTTAAGTCCTTTGCAGTTCTGTTTACTATATTTATGGTTGCTTTTCCCCTTTAGAAACTGAGTCTCTTTTTATGTTCTGGCCAGTCCATGTGCACATTTATCCCAGGATTATAAGCTTGAGTCACCATGCTGGCTGTACCTGACTGGTAACTGACAATATTTTTACCACATAACTTTTCTCCTTGTTGTGCGGCATTGATAAAGAAATGCCAGCACTCTCTTATAGGATGAGAGGGGAGGTCACTCATTCTTCACAACCAGGCTGACTGGGAGACTGGTCATTGAACTGACTTGGTTGGAGACCTCACACTTGTACTCTCCAGCATCCTCTCTCCTGACAGGATCTATGCTGAGTTGGCAATTTTTGGGGGACAGAGTCATCCTCTCTGTGAGCTGCAGATTCTGGTTATTGAAGATCCAATGGATGGAGACTCCAGGGTCAGCTGAGAAGCAAGTGAAGATCACAGAGCTCTGTTCTGTGACTGTGGTGTCAATGACTCGCAATAAGGGCTGTGACACAGGCTCTGTGAAAAAAAGTGAGGGGATTAAATGACAATATTCTTCAGCAAGCTCAAGCAGCAGCCTCTATACTTCACACTTAATAAAGCCTCCATGGGAGAGAATTTGTTGGACCTGATGGGTGTCTATTGTGCTTTGGATCTGTCACACATAGCCTGTATGTCCCTGATTCAGATCCTGAGTTTGCTGTGTCTCAATTTCCCTATAATCGGACACATTACAAATATTCACTGCTTCACCTGTGAGTTAACCTTACTTATGAGCAGTGGCTGGAACTTGGGATGTGGAAGATGTTCAAATCAGCAGCATCTGTTACTATCTACCTGAAGAAGAGTATTCCCTAGGCTTGATCCCCGAGAACAAGGAGGAGTATTGAGTAAGTATTGCTTCTGTTTATATCCTTTGGGACATTGTTCTTTCTGGGAAGTCTCTTAAACCTATAAGAATAATTGGCTACTAGTTGGGGAATATGTATTTGGACTCAGAAAGGAGAGGATACCCAAGTGACCTACCCAACTGCAGCTCCCATGTTAGTACACAGCCAGTTACACACACTATGGAACTTGGACAGTCAGTAAAGACTTGATCCCTATCAGCAATAACAGGAAATTAAAGCCAGACATTTCAAAATATGCCCAATGTAACCTGGAGAAGTGTCAGGGGCAGAGATTTGGAGCTAGGACTTCCTGGTACTCTCTATAAAGATCCCACGGCTTCCTCAGGCAGTGCCTGCCTGGAAACCACAGAGTCTCTCTTGAGCCCTTGTATGGTGAGTGTCCCAGGAGTCTGGGCTGTGTCTGATATCCTAGTGCTATGTTATCCAGCATATATTCTCTTCTCTGCAGGTGGAGCCCAGTGAGGGATTCTGACCAATTGTCTACTCTACATGTGTCTTGCAGTCAGTGCCTAAACCCCAGTGTGGGGACACAGTGCTGTGAGGGAAACAGCAGGCACAACCCAGTTCTTACAGTCTAGTTTATGAAGCAGGATAAGCCACACCCAGCAGTTGGAAGCCATAAAAGGTCACTTACTCTTCACATGGAGTTGCACAAATGCTTTTTCAATTTTGTAATCTTTGTTCAAAGTTTCTAGCATGTACAATCCTGCATCTTTTTCAGTGATGCCCTCGATCAGCAGGGATCCATTGGTGTACACCATTTCTCTTTGGCTGTGTGCAAGCCCCCAGATGGTGGAATCGATGGCTTTGTTGTATTCTGCAATTTTAAAGATGTCTGTCCTATACACTGATTTGTACCAGTAAAATTCTTGAAGATCTTCTGGCAGATTATGAGCTAGGAAAAGAACGCTTTTTCCTTCAGCAACATACTGAGGCACTGATTCAATTGTGACTTGTGTGGAGGTTGGAGAGTTAGAGCATGTGGAAACGGAGGCTGGAAAAGAAAAGAGTCATCAATTGAAGAACATTGGGTTGGTGGGAAAGTGGTAACCTCTGTTCTGAACAGATAGATTCATGCCTCAGCCTAGAGATGCAGATGTGGGTGTGTCTATCCTTCAAGGTGGAGGTCAGCAACATGACTTCCAATCCCTGAGTGCTTCTGAATGTGTCATTTCCTCTGCAAGGAGCTCTCTCTGTGGTTGAGTAAATAACTCCTCTCTCACTGCCCTCAGTCAGACACTGTACACACTCAAGAACACTGCAATTTGAGAAGATGTCTCCCCTGAAATCTACAGACCATAGAATTTCAATTTCTGACTTATTTCAGTTTGTTTTAAGGATCCAGTCCACTCCTGAAATCACTTAAAGATGTGCTTGGTGATTTGTCCTGCAGTCCACAGGACTAGGGCTGGGTGAGGGCAGGAGCAGTCTTAGCTTTTTTCAGGCTCAGGTCATAGAAAAGTCTCAGATACAGATGACTTGCTTTATGTCAAATTGACACATGTTAGAGTCCCTTAGAATGTGGGAGAGTCAATTAAAAGTGCCACTGTCAAAGTGACCCAAGGGCAAGACTGTAGTATATACTAGACACATGCATACACACACACACACACACACACACACACACACACACACACACACATATATATATATATATATATATATATATATATATATATATATATATAATTACAGATTAGTGTGAGAGGATCCAGCTCACTGCAGGCAGTTACAACCCTAGGCTATCAGTCTTGGGTGATAAAAGAGAGGAGGCCAAGCCATAAGTCTCAAGTCAGTAAACAATATTCCTCTATGGTCTCTGTACCAGTTACTGTACCATATTTTATATATGACACTCTCAATCTGGAGGTAAAACATACCCCAGTTTGGCCTTGGCAACTAAAAACCATTGTTCCCTGTTCAGCTCTGAGAAGAAGTAAGAATCAAGTCCTGGACAAAAGATCTCCAGGGTCATATATAGTCGGGCCTAGGACACATGACAGGGACCAGGGCTTCCTGTTGCTCACCTCTGTAAGGATGCTATATTTTCCTCACACACATGGATAGAACCCCCAGATATTGGACAGAGTATGACATCTTATGCTGAATTACCTTCCATCAATGTCTTTCTCAATACTGGGAGTAGGGAAACTCAGATTACAGATCATGATCTATGGCCACTTGTCTCCACCATATGTGTCCCGCACTAAGTGGTCAAACCCCATCAGGGAGACACGGTGTGGAGAGGAGTCATGCAAAAGGCAGACATGAGAGTCCTGTGTATTTAAGCCTCACCCAGCACTGAACAATCACACAGAATCACTTACTGTTCACCTGGAGTTGCACATGGGCTACTTCAGCTTTTAGATCTGTAGTCAGAGTTCGTAGGGTGTAGAATCCAGTGTCCTTACAGATGACATTGTAGAGCAGGAGTGATCCATTGCTGAACAATGCTTCTCTACCACTGTGCGCAGGCCCCTGCAAACTTGAATCTATTTGTCTTAGGTGTCGGGCAACCTCAAACTTCTTGTGTGCAATCACCCCTTTGTACCAGTAAAGAGCTTGAATATTCTCTGGGAGATTGTGAACAAGCAGAAGAACACTTCCCCCTTCAGCAACTCTGGGTGGCACTGATTCAATAGTGGGCTGGGCAGAGGGGGGAGGGTGCCCACAGGTGTAAAGGGAAGCTAGAAGAGAAGAGAGATGTATTAATATTGGGTCCTTTGTATTTGGCTAAGATGCTTCCCTTTGTCTTGAACAGCTGTGTTCATTGCTCAGCCTATGTGTGTGCATAAGTGTCTCATTTTTCTACTTGGTGGAGGTCAGCACATAGCCTCCACATTCTCAGTGTCCCCATTCTTTTCATTTCCACTGTATGGCACTGTCTTCTCGGATGTCAACATGGCCTGGCTCACTGCTGTCCTGCTAGGTGGAGGTCAACACATGACCTCATGTTCTCAGTGTCCCCAAAGTAGTCATTTCCACTATATGTCACTCTCTGCTCAGGTGTCAACATGGTCTGGCTCTCTGCCCTCAGACCCCTGCTCTCATTAAAGGTAGAATGGTGTTGGGATGATGCTTGCCCCTCCTCTTCCCCTACACACCCTGCATCTTCTCTCTCTGATGTTTTGCTGTTGTTCTGTTACTCTTGTGGTTCCAGCCAACACCTTAATTCTCCCTCCAGCTTCTTGTACTTCAAGTCCACTCAAACTGGGACATTGTAAGAACCATGATTTGTCTTATATTTTTAAAAGAAAATACTTCCTAGAAAAATCTCAGATACATGTAGAGACTCAATCAATGAATGATGTCTCAGAACCCTTTATGCTTGTGGATTTATTTAAGAAAAACATAGGTTTGTGGATACAGTGTAAAAATTTTTTCACTGGCTTTTTTGGCACTTATTTACAAATTATATTTGTATGAGAGTTTGCATGCAAAGGCCTGTCTCAGTGTGCATGGGGCATGGATGCAGGGCACAGTACTTAGTTGGAGGTCAGAGGACATCTTGGAATCCTTGCTTCTAAGTTCATCAGACAATCAACGAAATGCCCATATCCACTGATATCAGGGCCATGTCACTGATGACTACTAGCTTGATTTTTGTTTGTGAAGTCATAACTGAGAACATAAGTCTTCAGAATATTGTGGTCATGGTGCATAACTTTGGGTAAGAACAATCACCACAACCCCTTATGGTTTCTTGCTCATTGAGAGCTTCCTGCTGCTGAGCAACTCTCTGTCCTGTGTCTTCTCCTCTACAAACTGTGAGACTCTTCTCAGGTCCTTGTCCCATTTAGGAGACTCCAAATGGTAAGTCAGTCCTCTCTTCATACACACTAACAACTTGTAGTCTCACCTGTGAGCAGGAGCCCGTGACAGGTAGTGTACCCTTTGTAGAGGGGTACAGAGAGTGTATTCCTTGTCTCCATGACACTATTATATATCTTCCTATTGTGGCACATCTACTCCAGAACTGCTTCCAAAATCTTCTGTCCTTTCCTACTTGGAGCTGAAGAGGCAGAGCACCCCATAGACTCCCATGGGCAGTGGGTGTGTCTGTGTTCAAAATATTTCTCTGCCCCTCTACTCTCAGTGCTGCCTGATGTCTCTCTCCCCTTCTGTCTTTGTGTTTCAGTCGTGCAGATCACATGTGGACAAGGATGATGAACATCACTGGGCCTTGAAAGAGCAGCTGCTTAATCTAGGGTTGCCCTCTGCTGTATCCTGGCCTTGGTCTGTCAGCACCCAAGAGGGAGTCTCTCTACTACCTATGTGGGACAGAAACCCAGCTATATTCACAGTATACCCTGTGATCTCAATGTTCTGAAACATGGAATTTGCTTTTACCAGAAAGTGGGCAGAACTGTCTGTAAGGGCTCCAAAGGAACCAGCTATGTGGTACATGAAGAAAGGGACAAAACTATTCTCTCTGCAGTCACTAGTCAGGGTACTGACTCAGGACAAAGGCCAAGGAGCAGATGTGTCAGGAATCTCCCAGCCTGGGTGTGTGGGAATAGGAGACCCAAATCACAGAAGGAAGATATAGATTCTACTGTGCTGTGTAGAGTTGCAAGGCAATGCTCCCACTTCCTCTGCTTACTGAGCTATGGATGGGTCTGTCCTTTAGCTCTTTTGCCATTCTAAGATACCTTGGATTTCAGTCTAAGTCATTCTGCTTGGGTACCCTACCTTTCCCAAAGAAACTACAGGAAGGGGGAGGTTAATATGATGGTCTATCAATGTAGCAGATACAGGAAGGAGCTAATAGGTCTGAGAAGGCTGTGTCCGTGGCTTCCATGTCTGAAGTGACAGAAGTAGAAAGCAGGCTACAAGGTAAAGTCCTGATTCAGACAAATACTTTTCTAAGTACTGATTGTGTGGCCTGATAGGTTCCCCCTGTTTGTAACTGGGGAACTGCAGCTCACATCTTTGTAGCTGTGCAGATCAGCAGAACCTCTAGCCATTTGCCTTCAGGGGAGAATTCCCTTAGTTGGCCCCCAGAGGGCAAGCAATTGTCAGGAGAACCTGTGTTTTTTGTCCCTCTCTTTGGCAACCATGACCTTCCTGGAAGTCTCATAACCATTTCAGGACATCTATTTAATGGTCTGGGCACCTGTTCTCTCCCTGCTTAGTCTCTGGACAAGATGTCTCAGGATCTAGCCAAACTCTAGCTCTCATAACAGTACACTAGCTGGTTCCACATATCACAAGACATCAATCTGTTAAAAAACATGTTCCCTGACATCAGGAAGTAAAAATGTAACTCTGGTAAAATGCTTTTCAGGGCTACCTGGTGTTGAGTCTGGGACAGAGGTCCTCAACCAGGGCTTCCTGGGGCTCACCATCCCATCACAATCCCATTTCCATTCAATCCATTGAACAGGCTCACTCTCTGTCACTTGGGGATGGTCTCAGGGACACATCTTTATGAGAACCCCAAGAGTATAGATACTAGAGATAACCTAGGCTAAGTTATCCACCATGCATCCAGCTGCCTGAAAGTTATAGTCAAATGAAGGATTCTGACCTACTGTTGTTGTTCTCCACTTTGTGTGTCCTGAACTAAATGCTCAAACTCAAACATGGGGACACATGTAGAGTGGAGGTAGACACAGGCTAGGTTTGATATTTCTGTGCATCTCCAGTGTAATGAACCCCAACCCGCACCCAGATTTCATACAGAATCACTTACCGTACACATGGAAGTACATGGTTGTTGTAGACACAATTTTTCCAGCTCTATTCACTGTTTGTAGGGTATAGAATCCTGTGTCCTTCTTGGTGACATTTTTCAGCCACAGGGATCCATTGCTGTACACTGTTTCTCTGTCAGTGTGTTCAGGCCCCATCACAATTTGATTTGTGTTCAGTGCAAATAGTGCAATTCTGAGGTTCATATTCCTCACCTCCTTGTACCAGGAGAAAGCTAGGAGATTCTCTGGCAGATTGTTGACATGTAGAAGGACGTTTTCTCCTTCAACCACTTGGGGCGGCACTGATTCAATGGTGACTTGGGCAGTGGTGGACAGATGCCAGCAGGTGAAAAGGGAGGCTAAACCAGAAAAGAGAAACACAACCAACACTGAGCAGGTACGTTCATCACTCAGCTTAGGTGTGTGGTAGGGGTGTGCCCACCCTCCTTGATGGAGGTGAGCAACATGACTACCATCCCCTCAAAGCCTCTAACCATGTCATTTCCTCTATATGGGGATTCCTTGCTCCAAGTGTCTGCCTGGATCCCCACACAGTGTCCCCATATCCATCTTCACATAAAGAACATTTGTGCAAGGAGCAATGCTCTCTGACCTCCACCTCTAGAGAGCCCTCACTTTCTGACATTTTTCTCTGTTCCCTTCCTGGTTCTAGCCAACTTGAGCCTTCATGCTCTAGACAATCTGATTTTGTTCCACTATAACCAGTTGTTTGTGATAACCTGTAGTCTTTGGAAGGTTCAATTCCTGTAAAAGACACAGACACCAGTGGAGAAAGGAAAGAAGAATTGCAGAAAGAAGGAAGGAGGACTGTGTCCATGGATTTCTCTATGTAGTCCCTAAGTTTGGCAATATTGACAATAATTGTATTCAAGTATGATTTCTTTTTTTACATTTACTTATGTGTTTGATGTGTGTATTTGTGAAGGACCTGTCTCAGTGTGTGCATGTGCCAGTCCATGAAATGGTGCTCGTGGGAAGCATGTGTCCCAATGTGTACATCTGCAGGTCTATATGTCAGGTCTTGTATGGAGGGCTGGGTTGATCTTTCAGGAGTCTATTCTTTCCATGTAGGGCCTGAGGAATGAATTCAGGTTATATAACTGGACACTGAGCAATCTCACTGGTCCAGCCCTTTTTTATTTTTGTCTGGAGAGTGAACCTGTCAGGGAATATCAGTCTTCAGAACACAGCAGCCAATATGACTGACTTTGAATATTTAGTGTTTGGGGCTTTTCACTTTCCCTCATCACCTCCAGTCTGCTGAGAGCTTCAGGCTGCTGAGCCTCTGTCCCTCCCTGTGCCTTCTGCCTTTTGACTGCAAACAGAAACCCTGAGTCTCCTCTTGGGCTCCTGTCCTCTTTAGAACACTCCATCCTGCTTCTGAGGTCCCTTCCCTCCACACTCAGAGAATAAACACACTTACCTGTGAGAAGAAGCCCCTGCCAGGGGGTGCAGCCCTTGCATGGAATCAGAAATGACACCTCCATCTCTCTTCTCACTGTGCTTTCTTCCCTCTAAGAGGAGCTTCAGCACTGGTTCAGGCACCAAGTTTGGCTGTCCTTCCTTCCTCTGAGGTGTGTGTACTCCAAGGCAGGAGCACATCACAGAATCCAATGATCTGTGGGTGATGGGGTCTCTATACAAGGCACTGCTCTGTCCCTTCCACTCTCAGTGCTGTCTCAAATTCCTCTCTCCTTTTCTCTCCTTATATTTCACCTCCAAGTAACACATCAAGCTACAAGGCTGATAAACATCCCCGCACCCTCAGAGAATAATGGACATCTGCTGTGATTGCCTTGGGTCTGTCAGCTGCAAGGAGGGAGGCTCATTCCTGCCTGTGTGTCTATGTGACACAGAGACCCAGGTAATCACCCAATGCACCCTATATTCTCAGTGCTGTGAAAAGGTGGGATTTACTTCCAGCAGTGAGGGGACAGGGATGCCTCTGAGGACTGCAAAGGGACCAGGTGAATGATGACCAGGGAAATAGATCAGTCCTTTATCATTGGTGTAACCAGTCAAAGTTCTGATGCACGAGAAGACTGAATCAGTTGTGTGTGCAGTTTCATGTACTCAGTGTTGGGGAAGAGGTGAGATGTATGACCTGGAAAGAACCATGGGCTCTATCTTCCTATGAAGGATTTCAATGCCACCTTCCAGCATCTGTGCAGTATCCAATTCAACTGTGTGTTGGGTGAGCCCATGTCCTCTCTGATCTTGATGGGTCGCCTATGCCCTTTGTCTATGAAATGCCCCTCTGGTAATCCTGTCTTCTTCTATGGGAGATGCTAGGAAGAAGGATACTTTCAGGTTCCCCATTCAGAAAGGTATTTTCAAACACAGAAAGCATCCAATAAGTCAAAGCAGGGTTTAGGACAGGAACTCTGGGATAGTGGAGGCAGGGTAGAAAACTGGTCTGGAATGCAAGGTCATGGCTCAGGAAGCCATTTTCTGAATGTTGACCATATGTCTTGATATCACTCCCCAGAGATCATTAGGAGGACTGCAGTCTCATGTCTAGGGCTACAGCAAGGATGGTCAACAACCCAAATGTAAACTGCCTGATACCTTCAGTACATGTAGGGGATCAACTTGCAGTTTCTAGTTCATCTCTGGTGTCTAAATTCTTCTCTTCTCTTTTCCCAAAGGGGTTCTGCTTTTGAGTATAGAGAACATTGGTTCAAATGCATGTGTCATACTCTCTTCCCTATGCACTGTTCTAGGTTTCTTTCCCTTGCTATAATAAAAACACCCTGAATATAGAAGAACAAATGATGTATTTTTCTTCCATGCCTGGGTCATAGTGTAGCAATGAAGGAAGTCAAGGCAAAAAAAAATGCTGCTTGCTGGCTCATTCACTGGTTCATATTGTGGCTCATGCTAAACTAGCTTTCTTGTACAATCAAGGATCAACTGCCTAAGGATGATACTCCCAAAGTGGCCTTAGTCCTCCTGCATTAGTTAAGACAAATGCCTCAAGGCATATCCAGAGCCCAACCTGATAAAGATAGTTACTCAATTGAAACGTATTTTTCACAGGTGACTTTGGGCTGTAGGACACTATTCAGACTGTTAAGTCCTTCTCCTCCACAGGGAGACTCCAAAAGAAGTTCCACATTCTTAAATTAAGTGTCCTTCTCTGTTTTCTATGGTCATCATATGTGCTGATGTCCACTCTCCCTCACAGCTGGGCCATCAGAGTTAGGAAAGAGCTCATGACATCTATCCTGGGTTTCATTTTCTGATTCCCCAAATCCTCAGCCAAGGAACATTTTGATGTCTACCACTGACATTATGCAGAGTAAGTAAAACCGCATCATTGAACCATTAGCTTCATCTTGATTCAGGATAGGCTCCCAGGCACATTCATCACCTGCCTCTAAGGACTTCACGTGAATCAGAGCAGAAGTCATTCACTGAGACAAGACAGCAGCTGGGAGGATGTGAGATAAAAGAGTGTGAACATGGTTCAAAGCTCTGGGTGTTCCTTCTGGGCCAGGAAAATCATGAAAGCAAATGGAGGAACAGGAAGGCATAAGTTATAGGCAGAAAGAAAAATCTACTAGACTTTAAAAACAGTCTGTCCACCTTGGAAGTTCCTGCCAAGTGGGAGAAAGCATTCTCAGTGCAGTCTATCACACAAAAGAGAAATCAGAGATGCAAGGAAAAGAGGAAGAGTTGGAGCTGGAATATCCTGAAATCATAGGAGTTTGTGCCAGTGGACACAGAATGAGGATTAACTTCTGTATCTATCCAGAAGCCCAAGACTTTACACCAAAGCTCAGTGCTGAGATTGACCAAGACCTGTAATTTTCTTTGTTGTGCAGAAAAACTACCTGTCAGGATGCAATTAAAATGCTAATACCTTTTGTCAACCAGCTACTTTGAAATGGTCCTGGTAATCTTAAAAAGCAACTTTAAAAAATTAAGAAAAGGGAATTTTACCCAGAGTTACCAAATAAAGCTTAGAGCCACTGATGGATTAGGCTCTGACTTCAAACTCTCAAGAAAACTTTCAAAATGGTATCAAAGCTGATTATTATCTCTGAACTTTAGAAATGATTTGCATAACTTTCTGTCTTGTTGAAAGAAAATTGTGGTGGTATTTTATTTGTGCTGAAATGTGATATTTTAATTGTATGTTAATAAATAAAGCTTTCCTGGACATCAGAGGTCATAGCGAGCCATAAAACAGAAGTCTGGCAGTGGTAGCACACACCCTGAATCTGATCACACAGCAGGCAGAGTCTTTGAGTGGACAAGGACACGGCCAAACATGTTGACATGTACCTTTAAATCCAGTGCCAACCATAGAGACCTGGAGGTCTATATAGACAGGCAGTGATGAGGAAGTGATGTGGCTGGCCTTAGAACCAATGAGAAGGCAGGACAGGAAGTCAATAAAAGTGCAGTTTAGACAGCAAGAAGCTCTCTGTGGAAGCTATAGCATGGTAGTAAGCTAGTTCACTATTGCTCTGATCTCTTTGGCTATTACCCCTGTATTTGGTTCTGTGTTTCTTATTTAATGAGACTGTTTAGAAATTTGTCTATATTTGGCACACAAGTGTTGATAATTCATTTAAAAACCATAGGTGGCCTTGCAGGCCAGGGGATACAGGCCCCAGTTTGGCCAGAGTTACAGGCCCCAGTCCTGGATGGAGCTACAAGCTGTCCAGCTAAATGCAGCCAGAGCTGCAATTGATCATATAGCTACATGTGGTCAGGGTGCATGCAGCTGGAGCTACTTATACCCAGATCTGCAACTCACATCGTGGGAGATTAAAGGGGCTGGAGTTACTAGTGGCTAACTGCTTGTGGGTTTATAGGCCCCTGGTTCAGGCCCTGCTCAGGCTGGACTTAAGCGTTTTAGCTTTTTTTCTCTTCTCCTGGTAGGTAGTAGACACTTTCTCTCTCTCTCTCTCTCTCTCTCTCTCTCTCTCTCTCTCTCTCTCTCTCTCTTTCTAGATTTCCATCTTAGACTGCAACCACACTAGGTAGCTGTTTTGAAATTCCCTCAGACTTCTACTGTTATACATAGTCTTGGTAATTCAATTAACATATCAGATATCTTAAAGGGAGAAACTACTTAAAAGAGAAAATTTTTTCTACATTAGAAAATAGGAAATATCTTTGCAAGGAAGAAAATTGGTCTTTGTTTGATAAAATATTAGGTAGTCTGAATATGGAACAATTACATGAGATAATTAATGTTGATGGAATGTATGTAACATCAATTATGCATATTATTTGTTTAATTACCCTTATTTTACTATTTAAAAAGATGGTCAATTTAAGTGCCAAGATAAATGCTTTAGAAAAACCTATTAAAATTAATTATAGAGAAATTCAGACTCAGACAGAAGAATTTAAAGGTGAAATTATTTCAGGATTGGATTATAAGGTTACAGAGAGACAGCCTGTTTTCAAACAATCAGACTTAATTTATCTGGTAACCATACAGCAACTCAAGTTGAAATGTTAGATTTGAGGATATTTAAGGAAGCTATAGTATCCTATGGCATGCATTCTCCATTTGAAAAACAAATGTTAAACTCTTGGTCAACTTGTAATGGGATTATTCCTGAAGACTGGAAAGAATTAGTAACAGCTGTCCTGGAACACAGAGTGCAATTGCAGTGGTTTATATGCTACAGAGATGAAGCTAAGACAACAGAAAACCAGTGTAGAGCTAGAGGTATAGAAATTTCCCAGGATCAGCTTCTTGGAGAAGGCCAATACAAAAACAATGTTTGTATGATAACCAAACATTAATTCTTTGCTGCGTGGCAGCCATGATTGCATGGGGCAGAGTTGAGGAACCAGGAAAGAAAACTGAGTCATTCACAAAGGTTATACAGGGCCCAAAAGAATCCTTCATGGATTTCTTACAAAGACTGTCTTCAACAGTAAATAGAATGGTACCAGAATCAGAAGCTAGAGAGATAATAATTGAATCTTTGGCTTTTGAGACTGCAGATGCAGCATGCAAAAGAATAATCAGTCCGTTAAAGGCAAGATCTGCACCTTTGGAGGACTGGATCAGGGACACAATTAATATTGAGTCTCATAGCCATGAAGATACATGGATAGGAGAAGCAATTTCAAAAGGATTGAGGAATGTCAGATATTTTGGATATGGAAAGCAAGGTCATTTAAAATGGGAATGTAAACAGGGCATTTCTAGAAAGAATGTTTATTCCAGGAACAACAGCAGCAGAATGCCCTCTCTTCTGGAATATGCAGAAGGTGTGGTAAGGGTAAACATTGGACCAATGAATGTAGATCAACAAGGGACAGACAAAACAATCCTTTGC
Source organism: Peromyscus leucopus (assembly GCF_004664715.2). Lineage (NCBI taxonomy): Eukaryota > Metazoa > Chordata > Mammalia > Rodentia > Cricetidae > Peromyscus > Peromyscus leucopus. The sequence goes on along the minus strand of NC_051063.1, from coordinate 174,389,761 downwards.
CTTGGTCCTCGGGAAATTCCCAGAGGAGCCTCATGCAGGCCCCCACAGCAAATCAAGTTCAGACCTTTTCTGCCATCATAGAAGAAAACCCTACTCAGAGGAATTAAATAACCAAATGACAATTGGAATAAACCAGGCTGCTCAGGGTGATAAAACATGTGAGGCAGAAAGAACAGAAAATTCAGGAGAAGCCATGAAGCAATTTTTGGGCAAACTTCTATAAATGAACAAAGACCAAAATTAAAAATATGAATAAATGATAATTTATTGGATTCATTAGTAGATACAGGTACAGACATGACAATAATTGCACCAGAATTTTGGTATCCAAATTGACCTCTTCAGGAGGTAAATGTTCAGCTGTCAGGGATTGGAACATTATCTCAAGTGAAACAGAGTGCAAGATGGCTCGAATGTATAGGTCCAGAAGGACAGAGGAAATTAAAGCCATATGTGGCTAACATAGCTATGAATTTATGGGACTGTGATCTATTACAATTGAATACTCAGATTAACATTCCTCCAACCTCAGAAACAAATCATAAACTAACACATGTTTCTAAGAGGAATATTAGAAGGTATTAGTCTAATGAGTGGTTACCAGCCATCCAGATTGTACAAGAACAGGGCACAACAACTGATGATCTTCCAAAGACACCACCAGCTCTATCTTTAATGGTTAACAGACAAGCCTGTATGGGTTCAGCAATGGCGCTTAACAACAGAGAAACTCCAGGCTTTAGAAGAGCTGGTAGAAGAACAGTGGAATTCTCCTGTATTTGTTATTAAAAAGAAATCTGGTAAATGGAGAATGGTAACAGACCTTAGAGCAATTAACAAAGTAATTCAGCCAATGGGCTCTCTACAATCTGGGATGCCTTTGCCTACTCTGTTACCAAAAGGATGGCCTCTCATAGTGATTGATTTAAAAGACTGTTTCTTTTCAATACCCTTACAAGAAAAAGACAAAGAAAGATTTGCTTTTACAGTGCCTACTTATAATAATTCTCAACCGGTTAAAAGATTTCAATGGAGGGTCTTCCCACAGGGAATGTTGAATAGCCCAACTCTGTGCCAATATTTTGTACAACAGCCATTGGAAGTGATATGTAAAAAATTTCCTAAATCTATAATTTATCATTATATGGACGATATTTTACTAGCTGACTCAAATGCAGATACTTTAGAAATAATGTTTGAAGAAGTAAAGAAAATTTTGCCTTGCTGGGGATTACAAATTGCTCCTGAAAAGATACAAAGAGGAGATTCTATTAATTATTTAGGATATAAAATAGAGCTACAAAAAATTAGACCCCAAAAGGTGCAAATTCGGAGAGATAGATTACAGACTCTTAATGACTTTCAAAGATTATTTGGAGACATTTCTCATCTACGAACTATTGTTGGGGTAAAAAATGATGAACTGACTAATTTGTTCAAAACCTTAGAAGGTGACAAGGACTTAAATAGTCCAAGAGAATTATCACCTGAAGCTGAGAAAGAATTAGCCTTGGTAGAAAAGAAAGTGCATGAAGGGCACGTGGATCGTATTGATCCAAAGCTGATTGCATTTTGGTTATTTTACCTTCTAGGCATTCTCCTACTGGAATATTAATGCAGAGGGAAGATATTATATTGGAATGGATATTTTTACCAAATAAACCAAATAAAAAATTAAAAACTTATGTGGAAAAAATCTCTGACTTGATTTACAAAGGAAAACTGAGACTTCGTCAATTAGCAGGCATAGACCCAGCAGAAATTGTCGTACCATTAACTAAGGAGGACATTGAAAAATTATGGATAGAAAGTGAACCTTGGCAAAGAGCTTGCAGTAATTTTTTGGGAGAAATTAACAGCAAATATCCCAAAAGCAATAGAATTGATCTTATAAAGAGAGCTGATTGGATCTTGCCTCGAATTGTACGGCAAAAACCCATATCTGGAGTTTGTACATTTTATACAGATGCCAACAAAGAAGGAAAGGCAGGTTACAAATCAGAAAATTTAAGTAAAGTGGTTCAAAGTCCATATAATTCAGTTCAAAAATCAGAATTGTATGCTATTCTGTTGGTATTAATGGATTTTTCAGAACCTCTCAACATAGTAACTGACTCTCAGTATGCTGAAAGAGTGGTGTTACATATTGAGACTGCAGAATTTATCCCTGATGCTTCAGAATTAACTTCATTATTTATTCAATTACAAGATACAATTAGGAAAAGGAATCATCCTTTATATATAACTCACATTCGATCCCATACTGGTCTGCCAGGCCCTTTAGCACAAGGCAATGATGAGATTGATAAATTATTGATAGGAAATGTGCTGGAGGCCTCAGAATTTCATAAAAAACATCACGTTAATAGTAAAGGTTTAAAAAAGGATTTTTCCATAACCTGGCAACAAGCCAAAGAAATAGTAAAGAAATGTCCTACTTGTTCCTTCTACAATCAAACGCCATTACCAGCAGGATGTAACCCAAAGGGTACTCAGAGAAATGAAATCTGGCAGATGGACGTGTTTCACTTTGCAGAATTTGGAAAATTGAAATATGTACACCACACTATCGATACTTATTCAGGATTTCAATGGGCAACTGCTTTGAGTTCTGAAAAAGCTGATTCTGTAATCATTCATTTGCTAGAAGTTATGGCCATCATGGGTATACCTGCACAAATCAAAACTGACAATGCTCCATCATATGTCTCTGTTAAAATGAAACAGTTTTTTGCTTATTACAATATAAAACATATTACAGGCATACCACATAATCCTACAGGTCAAGCAGTTATAGAAAGATCAAACAGAACTCTAAAGGATATGCTAAATAAACAGAAATGGGTAACAAAAACCCCCAGAAATAGACTGCATAATGCTCTTCTAACTTTGAATTTTCTGAATGCCAATGAGAAAGGAACAACAGCTGCAGAGAGACATTGGATAATAGAAAAAACTACAGAATTAAATCAGCCTATATACTTTAAGGATATGCTGACCTCAGAATGGAAACAAGGGTATGTATTACATTGGGGATGAGGTTTTGCTTTTGTTTCTACAGGAGAAGATAAGCTGTGGGTACCATCAAAATTGATAAAGGTTGGATTTGAACAAGAGAGACCTCTTAATTAGAGGAGGTGATAGTTCATCAACCAGCATGAACATCCAATTTAAACTAACTGGTATCAATAATACATGCCTTTTCATTTAATCAGATAATAACTTGTCAAAAGGAAATATCCCCAAAATTAGTCTTGGGGAAAGGTTTTTGTTTTTGTCTTTTAGGAGAATGAAGGTTAAGGAATTTGAAGAAAACTGGACTAATGAGACAACTGAAGAAAAGGGACAAATCATCTATCCCAAGAAACAGAGTGAAACGGTGTATGGGTATATATTATCTAAAAAATTTTTATGTCTTCCTAAATGTTTGTTTCTGCTTTTCTCTAAAGATTTAACACTATTGGTTTTCTAATAGTCCCAGTTCAATTAAAATTTAAAAGCTGACTTTGGAGTTGGAGAATGGCTCTCTCCTTCTTTAAACTCAAGCATGTTGTTAAAAGGAAAATCCAAACTCCCTGTATCATGCCAGAATAAGAGCCATCTTCTGCTATGGTACAGGACAAAAGCAAAATTAATTAAGGGACTATTCTATTACTAATCTCAACTCTTTGATTCTATTCTGATTCTTTAAACTTTTCTTAAAGTATGAATTTTATATCAAAATTTACAAGATTAACATATAAAGATATATAGATATATATACATTTTAAACTTTGTTAAGATATGAATGGTCATATAGAGTACTAACTAATTCTAGAAAAAAGGCTAGCTGCATATATATGTTTTTGTGTTCGAGTCTCTTATCAGTTTTCTGCAGGAAATCATGACCAGGCCTAACATCAACTGAAGTCTCAAGAAAGAAGATGGGGCCCCACAACAACAACAATTCCACGTGGACAATAATAATATCATTAAGCTGACAAACATCATCCACATATCAGCTTTAAACTACAAGGTGCTCAGAGCAATTTTGAGATGACTAGCTGAGATGATCCAGTCTCAAAGACTACTTGAATAAGGACTTGAGATAAACCCTGAACTTTGGCATTATACACGGACTGTATAATGAAGGATATAGTTACCTCTCCTAGAATTTGACAATTAACCTAAAATTTTTTCTATCAGGATAAAGAAAACTTCGCCCATACCCAGCAGGAAGCAATTTTAAGAATACGACGCCCACATTCCCAAAGAGGTGGTGTGGGGCGGGTGGTTTTTTGGTCCTTTTAATGGGTTTTGGGTCTGGGATAATTTTCAGTATTTAGTGGGGTTGGTTACAAGTTATTGTTGAGGGTTAAGAAAAAGGTTAAGCAAAGGAGATTAGATTTAAGGTTTTTGTTTAAAAAAAAAAAGAAAGAAAGAAAAGAAAAAGACAATTACTAATACTTTACATTGGATTGAATTGTTTTATATCGTATACAAATTTGAAACTGATATTGTTAGAAAATGCTATATGTATATTTCTAATTGTATTTATACCATTCATTTAACAATGTAATACAAATTTCTGATCCTTGAATGTTATTATTACCAACTACTAGGATATAAAGAAATGAAAGTTAGTAGTTAGACATTACAATAGAACTTGTAGTCATATTAGATATGTTTTAAAAATTGAGCAGAGATGTTTTAGACAGGTCATCTTCAAACCCTTCAGAGATCTATAGAATATGGCATTTAAAATGTTTTAATAACTTAGAAAATTTTTCTTTTTTGAGACATGTCAGCTCCTGGCAGTACTAATCTACTTCAGAGAAAATATGGACATTGAAGAAACTGCATATGGAGTCAACTTTCCTTGTGGCAAAAGTTAGCCACTGGACAACAAAGTATCCTCGGATCAACAGGACAAAATGGACAGACAGAACACGAAACAATGGATTACTTATTCTTGCCAAAACAAGTGTGGTTATGGCTTTATCAAAAGGCATCTTCTGAGGCCAGGACAATATGGCCCCATCCCTGAAGTGGCCTTTGCATCCGGAAAAGGTACGGTGCCCTTTTCTTCGAAGGCAGCTTAACAGGCAGAGGGCCGATGGATTCTGTTGTACAATGGAACAGCAGCTGAAAGCTCATGCCTATCAAAAGTAGACTGGCATTTAATAAAGGGATGTGGAGAAGAAGGGGATGCTGAGATGAAGCCATATATACACAGCCAAGAAGAATGGACAGCTGAATTTAAAAACTGTCAACAATTTCCAGAATTTAAAATCCTGAATCATGACAGGACACTAGTGGAATTCAGGTGTTTCTGGTACATGGACTGCTCTCACCCAATGTGAGATTGAACTGTTGACCTTGTGTACATCCTACTTCACAAATGAGTCTGTCAGATACACTAAGCCTATAGGCTGAAGATGATGCCCCAACACTGCGGAGAAACCTCAGGTGACTGCCCAGGCAGCTGGCTGTTTCTGTCAACTCACAAATTTTTTGGAAGTTGCTTGCATGCACTTCCTGTTTTTTATTTTTGTTAGCTAATATTATTTCCTTCTTGGGTCTCTGAGGGAGTTGAAGATTAGTTAGTTATAGTTGAAGATTAGTTAGTTATAGTTGAAAATTAATTAGGATAGAAAGTGCATTAGATACATCTTGGATTTACCAAAATAGGATAGATAATGGAATTATTTTCTCTAAATTGTCCAATACCTGTTTAGGTATTTATTATTTGTATATATTGTATATAGTTATTGTACTTTTGTATATAGTTTTTCTTTTGTTAGTCATAACCTTTTGCTTTTTTTTTCTTTTTATTAAAATAGAAAAGGGGAAATGTGGTGGTAATCTAATTATACTGAAATGTGATTTTGATTGTATGTTAATAAATAAAGTTGCCCGGGGGTCAGAGCTATTAGAGCCATAGCAAGAGTGTGGCGGTGGTGACACACTCCTTTAATCCCAGAAAACCAGCCTTTAATCCCAGGGAGTGGTGATAGAAAGCAAAAAGATATATAAGGCGTGAGGACCAGAAACTAGAAGCATTTGGCTGGTTAAGCTTTCAGGCTTTGGAGCAACACAGTTCAGCTGAGAGCTATTGGGATGAGGACACAGAAGCTTCCAGTCTGAGGAAACAGGACCAGCTGAGGAACTGGTGAGGTGAGATAGCTGTGGCTTGTTCTGTCTCTTTAAATAGACGAACAGACAGGAAATAGGGCTCTCATTCGGGAGGCTGGGACACCGCAGGTGGAAGGGTGAGATTTTGGCTCTGAGCTCTGACCTCTCGGCTTTCTCTTTTGCATTGTTTCTGTGTTTCTTATTTAATAAGAGTTGGATACATCAATAGAGACAAGGAAACAGGCATTCAAAAAAATAACTGCTTTATAGATGGGAAACTTCAGAAAATCTGGCTGTCTTACAAAAAAGTTGCTTTACCTGAAAGTTCCTTATAAAAAAAATCAATGCTAAATATCACAGCTGCTAATAACATCGGGAGTTAAAGCTAATGAAGTGAAAATACTAAATTCTGAAACTCAAGTGAAATGGAAAGATCCCTGCTCGGGATTATGGAAGGGTCCCGATCCTGTGTTAATATGGGGTCGAGGACATGTTTGTTTCTTCACAAGAGGAGAATGAAGCTCGGTGGTTACCGGAGCATCTGGTAAGGAGTGTGGAGCTAAGAAAAGTCAGCTCCAATGATATTTCCTATAAAGGAACCAGAATGAAAGTGGCCCGATTAGTATTTCTGAGTTTTTGTCACTGGTTAATGCAAACAGTGAGGAAATAGAGTTCAGAGCTGTGCCATGCATTTGGCTTTACTAGCTCTTTTAGAAAAATACCTTATATCACCTAATAGCTGTGCAGTTTGGCGAAGAGCTTTACAGCAGCTGAATATGGTAATTTCACCCTCAGTGTGAAGTGAAGTTTTTCAGTAGAGCAAACCAAAAGTACTGCTGTGATAGAAACGTTTGTTTGAATTGAAGTTTTTAGGGGAGCTATTATGAATTTCGGTGAAGGGATAGCCTCTAGTTAAAAACCGTTTACTGCTGACAGTACATCTCTGCCAGTTCAGAAAGGCCAAGAGAACTCGGCAACTTTGGGGTGTGGCTTTGTCCGGAGAATGTTACAGTCCCCTAGCAACAAGTATCACAACTCTATAATGACAACACTCACTAAATCCCAGTGCTTTATAACAAAGCTGACTATAAACTCTAAACTTTAGAAATGATGTACGTACTTCCTGTCTAGTTAAGAGAATCTTTCTAATAGAGATGGTGATAATAATTAAGAGTAAGAAGTAGAAAGACGAAAATAAGATATGTGAGTCTGTAAAAAATTCTGTCTGTGTTAAGAAATCTTTAGGTGTTTGCTAAGTTAGATATATGCTAATGGTAGCCTATATAAGTTTGTAAAATAGATCTATAGAGTTCCTTTAAGAATATAAGCTTGTAAGAAGTATCTAAGGTAGTCTTAAGACATGTAGTAATAAGCTTGTAAGATGCTAGTTGTAAATGTAAGTTTAAATAAGAAATAAGATGGAATGAATATAAGTATATAAAAATTAATAAGAAATGTATTTGCTAAAGTAGTTCTATAGTTTCCTTAAAGTATAAATAAGTAGATGTTAATATGTTATATGTGAGTTGTAAAAAAATGTGTAAATGTTGAGTGAGTTTATGCTTAAGCACGTTATGTGAGTTTGTAAAAAAAGTGTAAATGTTAAGTGTGAATCTATTCTTAATGTATATTGTGAAAGAACCTGAGACACAGAAGGTAGTGTCCTAGTAGACTGCAAAGTAGGCAGTCTGAATGGTTTCAAAAGCTCCAGAAGCCGCTAAGAAGCTAAGAATGGCGGACAACAGAACCAGCACAACAAGGCATCTGCAGTTGAGATCCATGGAAAATCGACACAACACAGAAAAACCTGAGCTAACATCAAAAAATGGTGCGGTTTAGAATACTACTGTACCTAAAAAGGTCTCTGGCCTGAGAATAAAAGTTCAGAGACGCTTGTTTGAACAGAAATTGTTAACTGCAAAAAGTTTGGGTTGAAAAAGTTTCTTCATATTTGCAAGTGAAAGCCTGACACCAGAATTTATTTCTTGTTTGAACTTTTTGAACTTAAAATGAGATAAAATTACAAAAATTTTGGTTATGGATTTCTCATATTTGGAAGGCTAGTACCAGAATTTATCATTTGAATTTTAAGACTTAAATGAAATAAACAATAGAGATTTCATTGCAATGGGACAATTTTGAGTAATGACCTAGCAACGGTTTTCTGGAATTGGGTTAAAAATGGAACTGTTTAAATGAAGAAATTTATTTCTACCTAGAATCAAGATGCAGTTTTGTGTATGCATATATGCTTTATTAACTAGTGATTCATGAATTATTTTGTGGAACTGTTTATGTAAGAATGGAATTACTTATGGAACTGGTTTTGTGTTACAAATGGAACTGTTTAAACAGAAGTTTGGGTTTTATGACTAGGCTTGAGATTTTGCTTAAAATTATAAAGAAAAGGGAGAGTTAATATTCCTTAGTCTACTTAATTTAAGTTGTTTGAGTGGATTAATGTCATGTTTTGATAGTAAGAAATGCAAATGGGGTATACTAAGAGACTACTTTTAAAGTGTGTAAAGAGTTTTATTAAGAAACTGCAGCCCAGCGTGGTGGCGCACGCCTTTAATCCCAGCACTCGGGAGGCAGAGCCAGGTGGATCTCTGTGAGTTCGAGGCCAGCCTGGGCTACCAAGTGAGCGAGCTCCAGGAAAGGCGCAAAGCTACAAAAAAAAAAAAAAAAAAAAAAAAGAAAAGCTCTTTTACACAGAGAAACCCTGTCTCGAAAAACAAAACAAAAAAAAAACAAAAAAAAAAAAAAAGAAACTGCTTTTGGATGTTTTGCTAAAAGTTTTCAAAGTGTTAATGGTTAGATTGAAAATATTGCTTTTCAATATGGGTTTGTAGGAATTGTATAAGTTTGGGTTCCTCTAACTATGTTTGAGATTTTGTTTAAAAAATTATAAAGAAAAGGAGGAGTTATGAGATTGGATTATGTTCGCAGAAACCTATTGATATTAATGCACCCTGGTTTTGTGGAGTTGAGGAAATGTTTAAGGTTGATGTGAATACTTCGAAGTTTTTCCTATGTTCTGTTAACAAGAAAATTCAAATGACTGAGTTAAAGTTGTAAGACAAAGAAAATTGTTAACTATATATAGCACCATATATGCTAATTCCAATGGTTCTGTTAAGAGTTTGCTTTGAGTTGTAAGACTGAGAGAATTGTGACTATGTATAGCAATATTTATGTTAACCTGTTAATGGTAATGATGAAGCTAAGGGATTCTTTAAGTTTGTAGTCGCCTTAAGAGTTTTTGGTTTAGAAAGGGCTTGAGGCAGCTAAGACTGCTGTAGTCACCTTGGACCTAATTCAAAAGAGAAATGCCATCTATATCATCCTCTACTCCCATACTGGGAGGTGTAACAGCTATGGAGATTGCTGTAAGCCATTAATAGTTATTTTTTTATATATTAAGAAGGGGGGACCTGTGGGAGCCCATTCTCGGGTTCCTCGTGGCTTTACCCAGCAGGTCCGAATAGAGGATGATCAGGACCACGGGCCTGAGTGCAGGTGTCTGAGATGGTCTGCACGTGGCTGTGCTGGGGGAGGAGGTCTTTTGCTCCACCCCTTGGCATCTCTATAAAAACCCTGGGCCAGAAACAGTCGGGGCCGTTGGATAGGTTCCAGGCCCTCTCAAGGCTATCCTTTATTTTCTATCTGTTTATCTCTGCAAGATTCTCAGCTATAAATCCTTCTATCTAATATTTCATGCTGATTGCACTCAAGAAAACCCTGGGGAACTGTGGGGGTGGTGGGTAAACGCCCCACAGTACTTGAAGTTCTAGCCAGAGCAATAAGACAACAAAAGGAGACCAAGGGGATACAAATTGGAAAGGAAGAAGTCAAGCTTTCACTATTTGCAGATAACATGATAGTATACATAAATGACCCCAAAAATTCAACCAAGGAACTCATACAGCTTATAAACAATTTCAGTAATGTAGCAAGATACTAGATTAATTTAAAATAATCAGTAGTCCTCCTATATTCAAATGACAAATGGGTTGAATAAGGAATCAGAGAAACATCACCATTTACATGATATTAAATACCTTGGCATAACACTAACCAAGCAAGTGAAGGACCTATATGACAAATCCCTGAAAAAAGAAATTGAAGAAGATGTCAGAAAATGGAAAGATATCCCATGCTCATGGATAAGCAGGATTAACATAGTGAAAATGGCAATCTTACCAAAAGCAATTTACAAAATCCATGCAATCCCCATAAAATCCCAACACAATTCTTCACAGACCTGGAAAGAACAATACCCAACTTCATATGTAAAAACAAAAAACTCAGGATAGCCAAAAGAATCCTGTACAATAGAACTACCTCCTGCATTTTTGGGGCTATAAAAATCCCACTTCTTCTATATTCTTGGCTATCCTCTCAAACCTGAGATTAGGGAGAAAACCTATTATGGCAGAAAATAAAGTTTATTTAATTTGACTCAAAATAAATTGATTGGTGGTTTACTTTGTTTCAGTGGGAATATCACTACATACCCTGACCCCTTTTATGGATTTATGATATATTTCCTCATTCCTGGTGTGTCTGTACTTTTTCTCATCTCTCTGCATTATGTTGTGACAGTCACCCATCATATTTAATCATAGGAAAAGGTGGCACCATGAGGACCCCTATAAGATTTCTTTTCTGAATGCCATAATCTTTCTTACCTCCATTGTGGAGAAGCCATGTAATTTCCTGATGTTTATCTTGGTCATTCATCCCTCCTAACACTGTTATTTCCTTCTTGGTTTTGGATTAAGGACACCCGAAGCTCAAAGTGGCTTGTCTGAGCTTCCAGTTCAATGATCTGTTTGTTGTAGCTCCAGTCAGGAGCACTGCCCCACACCACCAATCACACTGGAATCCAAATTTTCAAGCAAAAAACTTAAGGTCATGTAAAAAGAAAGCAAACTTTTTTCCCAAGAGGTCACTAGGGGTGATATAGTGAGTGGTACTATTCTCTTTTCTAACACCTGGTGCCTGGACCCATGGATCTCGGCTATGGAGAAATCTGCCTCCCAGATAATACAACTCCAGCTCTCCAGGTTGCTGTTACTTCATTGGCTCCATAACTGTGTCTTCTAAACGTCATGAGAGAAGCTTCAGGATGTTGGTGAATCTGCGCCAAGCAGTGGATTCCATGATTGGGGGCCGCAGGTTCACTTATTTCTCTGTGAATTTAATCTTTGTCAGAAGCTATACCATGTGGAATAACATGATGGTTGAAAAGAAATTCTGTTAGTTCCTGTGTGATAGTTTAGGTAAAATCATTACAGGTGAGAAATGCAAATCTATATCTAGACTAAGAATCTGCTCCAGTAAGGATGAGGTATTGTCCATTCCACAGAGAAAGAGGTCCAATGTAGTCATCCTGTCATGAATTTTTTGGATGGTTAGCCTAGGGAATGTGACATCCCTGCACTCAAGAAAACCCTGGGGAACTGTGGGGGTGGTGGGTAAACGCCCCACAGTACTTGAAGTTCTAGCCAGAGCAATAAGACAACAAAAGGAGACCAAGGGGATACAAATTGGAAAGGAAGAAGTCAAGCTTTCACTATTTGCAGATATGTTGAGAGAAAAAGACAGAGAAAGATTTGCCTTCACGGTGCCTACTTATAATAATTCTCAGCTGGTTAAGAGATATCAATGGAGGGAATGTTCAATAGCCCAATCCTGTGCCAATATTTTGTACAACAGCCATCGGAAATGATATGTAAAAAATTTCCGAAATCTATAATTTAATATTATATGAATGATATTTTACTAGCTGACTCAAATGCAGATACTTTAGAATGAATGTTTGAAAAAGTAAAGAAAATTTTGCCTTTCTGGGGATTACAAATTGCTCCTGAAAAGATACAAAGAGGAGATTCTATTAATTATTTAGGATATAAAATAGGCCTACAAAAATAGACTCTAAAAGGTGCAAATTAAGAGAGATCGATTACGGACTCTTAATGAATTTCAAATATTATTTGGAGATGTTTCTCATCTATGAACTATTGTTGGGGTTAAAAAATGATGAACTGAGTAATTTGTTCAAAACCTTAGAAGGTGTCTAGGTCCTTAATTGTCCAAAAGAATTGTCCCCTGAAGCTGAGAAGAAATTGCTCTTGGTAGAAAAGAATGTACAGGAAGGACACATGGATTGTGTGGCTCCAAAGGTCAATTGCATTTTGGTTATTTTACCCTCTAGGCATTCTCCTACAGGAATTTTAATGCATAGGGAAGATAATATATTGGAATGGATATTTCTACCAAATAAACAGAATAAAAAAATTAAAAACTTATGTCAGAAAAAAAATCTCTGACTTGATTTTAAAAGGAAAATTGAGACTTCATCAATTAGCAGGAATAGACACAGCAGAAAGTGCCATACCTTTAACTAAGAAGGACACTGAAAAATTATGGGCAGAAAGGAAACCTTGGCAATAAGCTTGCAGTAATTTTTGGGGAGAGATTAACAGCAAATATTCTAAAAGCAATAGAATTGAACTAATAAAGAGTGCTGACTGGATTTTGCCTTGCATTGTTTGGGAAACACCCATATCTGGAGGTTGTACATTTTATACAGATGCAAACAAACAAGGAAAGGCAAGTTACAAATCAGAAGATTTAAGTAAAGTGGTTCAAAAATCAGAATTGTATGCTATTCTGTTGGTATTAATGGATTTTTCAGAATCTCTCAACATAGTCACTGACTCTCAGTATGCTGAAAGAGTGGTATTACATATTGAGACTACAGTATTTATCCCTGATGAGGCAGAATTAATTTCATTATTTATTCAGTTATGAGATACAATCACGAATAGGACGAATCCCTTATATATAACTCACATATGATCCCATATGGGTCTGCCAGACCCTCTAGCACAAGGTAATGATGAGATTTATAAATTATTGATAGTAAATGTGCTGGAGGCTTCCGAATTTCATAAAAAAAATCATGTCAATAGTAAAGGTTTAAAAAAGATTTTTTCCATAACCTGGCAAGAAGCCAAGGAAATGTCCTACTTGTTCCTTTTACAATCAGACTCCATTACCAGCAGGATGTAACCTAAAGGGTACTCATAGGAATGAATGTATTTCACTTTGCAGAAGTTGTAAAATTTAAATATGTACACCATGCCATTGATACTCATTCAGGATTTCAATGGGCAACTGCTTTGAGTTCTGAAAAAGCTGATTCTGTAATCACATATTTGCTAGAAGTTATGGCCATTATGGGTATACCTGTACAAATTAAAACTGACAATACTTCAGTATATGTCTCTGATAAAATAAAACAGTTTTTTGCTTGTTACAATATAAAGCATATTACAGGTATACTGCATAATCCTACAGGCCAAGCAGTTATAGAAAGATCAAATAGAACTCTAAAAGATTATGCTAAATAAACAGCATATTCCCCCAGAAATAGACTGCATAATGCTCTATTAACTTTGAATTTTCTCAGTGCCAATGAGAAAGGAACTCCAGCTGCAGAGACACATTGGATAATAGAACAAAAACTACAGAATTAAATCTGCCTATATACTTTAAGGATGTGCTGACCTCAGAATGGAAACCAGGGTATGTGTTAAATTGGGGACAAGGTTTTGCTTTTTTTTCTACAGGAGAAGATAAGCTGTGGATATCATGAACATTGATAAAGGTTCGATTTGAACAAGAGAAACTTCTTAATTAGAAGAAGTGATAGTTAATCAACCAGCATGACCATCCAATTTAAACTAATTTATCCAGTAACAAATGCTTTTCATTTAATCATATATAACTTGCCAAAAAGGGAACCTCCCCAAAGTTAGTCTTGGGAAAAGGTTTTTGGTTTTGTCTTTCAGGAGAATGAAGGCTAAGAATCTGAAGAACACTGGAAAAATGAGACATCTGAAGAAAAAGGACAAATCATCTAGAAAAAAATATCCCAAGAAAAAGAGTAAATTGGCCTATTGGTATATCATCTATAAAGTTCCATAAGTCTTTCTAAATGTTTGTTTCTGCTCTTCTCTAAAGACATTTAACACAAATGGTCTTTTTGTAGTTCCAGTTCAATTAAAAATTAAAGCTGGTGAGAGCACCGAATCCTAACCACTAGATCACCTGGACCTGCCTGGACTGAGTCTACCAGGTTGATCGCAGTCCTCGGGAGAGGATTTGCCCTGGAGGAGGTGGAAATGGGGGGTGGACTGGGGGTAAGGGGAGGGAGTGGGAGGGGGGAGAATAAAAGAACCCATGGCTGATATGTAGAACTGAATGGTATTGTAAAATAAAATTTAAAAAAAAATTAAAGCTGGATTTCAAGTTGGAGAATGGCTCTCTCCTTCTTTAAACCAAAGCATGTTGTTAAAAGCAAAATCTCTGTATCATGCCAGAAGAAAAGAGCCATCTTCTGATATGGGACAAAAGAGAATAAAAATTTAAGGGACTATTCTATTGCTACTAATCTCAGTTCTTAGATTCTATTTTGATTCTTTAAACTTTTCTTAAGGTATGGATTTTATATCAAAATTTATAAAATTTTATATATATATAAACTTTTGTTATGATATTAATGGTCATATAGAGTAATAACTAATGCTAGAAAAAACGGCTTCAGTTAGCTGCTTATATACTTTTTCTGTTCTAGTCTCTATCTGTTTTCTGCAGGGATTCAAGACCAAGCCTAACATTGAATTTGAAGTCTCCCGAAAGATGATGGGGCCCCACAACGATTCCAAGTTGACAATAATAATACCACTAAGCTGACAAACATCATCCAGAGATCAGCTTTGGACTACAAACTGCTCAGAACAATTTCAAGATGGCTAGCTGAGATGATCCAGTTTCACAAACTACTCAAACAAGGACTTGAGATAAGCCCTGAACTTTGGCATTATGCAGAGCCTGGATGACAAATGATATAGCTACCTTTACTAGAACTTGACAAAAAAAATCCCAAAGGTTTTTTTTTTCAGAATCCCCTGAAGATGCCTTCACCCATAACCAGCAGGAAGCCGTTTTAAGAACACAATGCTCACATTCCCAAAGAGGTGGTTTGGGATGGGTGGTTTTTTGTGTTTCTATTGGTTACAGGTCTGGGATAATTTTCATTGTTTAGGATGGTTGGTTACAAATTGTTATTGTTAATGGTTAGGAAAAGGGCTAAGCAAAGGAGATTAGATTTAAGGTTCTTGTTTGAAAAAAAGAAGATATATAGAAATGATAGAATGGAGGGGAGATTATTGAATCTACTCAGAAAAGAAAAGAGAGGATATAGATATGATATAGATTAAAAGGTAGATTATTGAATCTATTTTTATAAGACAATAACTAGTTTTAAATACTTTAGATTGGATTAGATTTTTATATTGTATAAGAATTATATATATTAAGATTGATAGTGGTAGAAAATGCTTTATGTATTTTTTCTAATCTTGTTCAAGATATTGTACTTAGTTCATTTAACAATGTAATGCAATTAGATAATCCTTAAATATTATTATTACCACCTATTGGGATATAATGAAATGAAAGTTAGTAATTAGACATTACAACCAAATTTGTAGTCATATTAGGTAAGTTTTCAAGGTCAAACAGATATTTTAGATAGACAGGTCATCTTCAAATCCTCCAGAGTTCTACAGAATATGACATTTAAAATATTTTAATAACTTAGAATTTTTTTTCTTTTTTTCATGGCTATGAGACATGTCAACTCCTTGCAGCACCAATCTAATTCAAAGAAGATATGGGCACTGAAGAAACTGCATATCAAGTTAATTTTCATTGTGGCAAACGTTAGTCACTGAACAACAAAGTGTCCTCAAATCAACTGCTGACAAAGAGGACAAAATGGACAGATAGGACACTAAACAAAGGACTACCAATCCTTGCCAAGATGAGTGCAGTCGTGGTTTGAGCAACAGGCATCCTCTGAGGCTAGGACAATATGGCACCATTGCTGAAGTGACCTTTGCAATCCAGAAAAGGTTCAGTGCCCCTTTCTTCAAATGCAGCTGAACATATAGTGGACTGACAGATTCTGGTGTGGAGTGGAACAGTATCTGAAAGTTATTCTTGAAAGAGTAACTAGGCTGATGGAGTCTAACCTCTCAATGGTAGATTGGCATTTAATAAAAGAGATGAAGCCACCCACAAGCCAAGAAGAATGGACAGCCAAATTCCAAAATCATCAGCAATTTCCAAAATTTAAAATCCTGAATCATGACAGAACACTGATGGAATTCAGGTTAATGTGGTACATGGACTACTCTCACCAAATACAAGGTCAAACTGTAGGCCTTGTGTACATCCCACTTCACAAATGAATCTGTCAGATATGCTAAGCCTATAGGTTACACGATGTCCCAAAATTGCGGAGAAACCTCAGGTGACTGTCCAGGTAACTGGCTATTTATGTTAACTCACATTTTTTGGAAGCTGCTTGCTTGTATTTCATGTTTTACTAGGTAATATTATTTCCTTCTTGGGTCTCTGGAGGAGTTGAAGATTAGGTAGTTATAGCTATAGTTAGTTGAAGATGAGATAGTTATATAGTTTTCCTTGTTAAGAATTTCAGAAAAAAAACTCACTAAAGAGGTGTAAGTGTATAAATTTGAAAGACATTATAAGATAGTTCTCTGTTAATAATATAAGTTAGAATAGAAAGTGATTCAGGTACATTACTTACCAAAATACAATAGATAATGGAATATTTTCTCTGAGTTTGTCAAGTGCGAATGGACTAGACACTTTTGAGGTATTTGCTGCTTGTATATATTGTATATAGTTATTGTACTTATTGTATATAGTTTTTCTGATATTAGTTATAATTTTTATTTTTCTTTTTATTAGAATAAAAGGGAAAATGTGGTGATATTTTATATGTGCTGAAATGTGATATTTTAGTTGTGTGTTAATAAATAAAGTTTGACTGAACATCAGAGGTCATAGAGAGCCATAAAACAAAAGTCAGGTGGCGGTAGCACATGCCTTTAATCCAATCACATGGCAGAAGTGTGTTTCAGTCAATAAAGCTGACAGGAGTTGGAGATTTGAAATGTATTTCTACATCAGATATGGAGATGCACAGTTTTCAGTTTGCTCAGCTGGTTTTCCATCTTGCTTTGGCCCAGTATTTCCTCACTGTGCTCTCTTCCCTGCATTTTGGAATGGTTTATCCTGTGCCACTATATGTTACAAATATGTGATTTATTTTATTTTTATTTTTACAGGTGATTACAGTTAAAAGACTGCATGAATCTCAGAAGAGACTTTGGAATTTCAAATATTGTTGAGATAGTTATAGACTACGGGGACTTTTGAAGTTGGACTAAATGCATTTTGCATTACAACACAGAGTCAAATGCAGAGTTAAAAGCCCAAGAGGTCAGAGCAGTAGCTAAGAGCTGAGACTAAAACTGACTTCTTACACCTCACTGCCGCTGCCATCCTTCCCCTGAGAAAGAGACCTACTTCCTGTGTGTCTATCTTTTTATTGACTTTCTGTTCTGCCTTCTCATTGGTTGTAAACCCAACCACATGACCTCCTTGTCACTGCCTGTCTATACAGACCTCCAGGTCTCTATGGTTGGTATTGAGATTAAAGGTGTGTGTCTCCAAGCTGGCTATGTCCTTGAACACACAGACTCTGCCTGCCATGTGATTGGATTAAAGGTGTATGCCACCACTGCCCAGCTTCTGCTATGACTTGCTATTAGCTCTGACCCCCAGGCAACTTTATTTATTAGCATAAAAATAAAATCACATTTCAGCACAAATAAAATATCACCATACTAGATGATTCAGACAGCTAATAAATTATTCTTTTTTGTTAGTGTTAACAGGTTAAATTCCAACCCTGTCCACATTTCCCCAGAGTCACCTAAAGTCAGGAGTCTGTGACAATGATCTGGACCTTGGAATTCCTGGTGGTTTCCCCAATAATATTTTATATTTTGCACAGCCAGAATCTGAGTTCCAAAGAACTATCTCAGGGCTACACTGATTGTAAGGTCCACATCATATGGACTTATTCTGGTTCTTTGGCCACCACACATCCTTCTCTCAGCAGGATGAATTCAGATAAAAGATACTGATATTGTAGTTTGTCTACACTGGGTGTGTCCTTCACTAAATGCTCAAACTCAATGTGGGCACAAAATACTGACAGGAAGTAGTCAGATTTCAGACCTGATGCTTCTGGTTTTGCAAAGTAGAAACATCCCATCCAGCACCCATAAATCACAAAGAGCCACAGGCTGTTTACATGATAATACACATGTGTTTCTTCACTTTTAACCTCAGCATTTCAGACATGATTGTTAAAAAATCTTGTGTTCATCTGGATGGAGTTATGAAACAACAGAGAGGCAGTCTAGGACAGTCAGAGTTCCAAAGTGAGACCTTGTCTCAAAAAACAAATAATTAAATTAAAAAAAATCTGTTCCTAAAATTGTGGCATCTAAAATATTTGTAGAAAATCCTTGTCACAGCTGATTTGAATTTTTGTATTTTCTTTGACTTTGCCTTTGGTGCTGGCTTGTCCTGTCTCTTCATTACGTGTGTTGTTGATGGAATCAGAAGAACTCCTCAGTGACTAGTTGTTCAGAGCCATTATATTAACTGTTTGGTTAGATTTGGCTGGGTGTAGTGTAGCAGTTATTGGACTTCAAGAGATTAAAGCACTTCTTACAAATATCTTCCAAATCTAACAAGTGCTAGAATCCCAGTCAAAGACACATGTACATTGTCACAGAGTAAAATAAACTATAATTGGCTGTCATGTTTTATATAATCACTTCTGTGAGAACCCATTTTTGGATACTAATATTTGACATGGTTAATTTTAATTACTTTTTAGAATTGTTTTTTAATAATGCAAATAGATAATTTTAATTTTACATAAGCAACATTTCACTGTTAATGACTTGAAATGGGTGGTAAGCAAACCAATTTGAAATAAAATATGAACATGTGCCATTGTATTATAACATCATACATTTTCTTGATAGATAAAATTTTAAAAAATGTTTTTTGTAGTATATATTGTATATGTTTATAGTACATGTAGTAAATGAAAGTATGGCAAAAAATTTCAAAATGATGGTTCCTTACGACTAAAAAGGAAATAATAAATGTATCTTAGTTTTTTGTAATGGAGAGACGGGGGGAGAAAATGGAAAAATAAGTATATTTTTATCCATGCATACCAAGGTACATTTAGTTTCAAATGTTTTTAAATTAAAAGACAATGTCTTTCTTGTTGCCAAAAACATTTTGCTTTAATAAAGATATAGCCTGCCTAAAAGGAAACCTCCCCACAAAGTTAAGACTGTGGCAGGGTTTTGTTTTTATCTTTCCAGGAGAATAAAAGTATACAACTAAAAAATCTAAAGACAACTGGACAAATGAGACCTGGGAAGAAGAAGAACTACTCATCAAGAGAAAATGTCCAAAGAAAAAGAGGAAATTGGTCTAAAGGTATAGCACATCTTTAACAGGGTCAAATTTCATAAATCTTCTCAAAACCTTGTTTTTGCTGCTCTGTATAAAAATAAAAGGAATGTGGTCTTTTGTGGTCTTAATTTAATTAAAAATTAAAACTGGATTTGGAGTGGACTTTGGTTCTCTCCCCTTCTCTAAACTCAAGTATGCTTGTTAAGAAAAATCTAAAACCACTATCTCACATCAGAAGAGCCATCTGATATGGGACAGAAGATAAACAAAATTAAGGGACTATTTTATCGCCATTAATCTCATAATCTTTTGTTGTTTGGGTTTTTTTGACTCCTTAATATTTTTCTTAAGATATAAATATTATCTCAAAATACATAAAGTTATTATATCTATATCTACATATAGATATAGATATACATATATATACACACAACTTTCTGTCAGGATATTAGTAGTCATACAGAGTACTAACTAATTCTAGTAATAATCAGCTTTATCTAGCTTCCTGTACCTGTTTTGGGGTTTGAGTCTGAAACAGATATTTAGCAAACAAGTTTGTTTACCCCAGATGTACTTAATAGATTGCATCCCTCTAATCATTTGGAAATCTGCTATATATGACATGTAAAACATTTTAAGTTTTCTGCAGTTAACACTGACCATTCCTGGCAGTGACCTCCCAGGTCTCTAAGAAGCTGATGGTGCCCTACAATGATGAATCCATCTGGATTGTGGTAATGCCACTTAGCTGATAAACACCACCCAAATGTCAGCTTTGTACTACAAACTGCTCATGGAAACTTCAAAGTCTTTAGCTAAGGTGGTTCAACCTTACAGACTATTCCAGAAAGAATCAGATAAGCCCTGTACATTCCCATCACACAGATACTGCACAACAAATTATACAGCTAGACTTTCTAAGACTTGACCATTATCCCATTTTTCTCAGGGTCCACTCAACCCCAGACAATAGAAAGTGATTCTAAGAGTACAATGTCCACACAGGATTTGGGGTGTGTGAGTTTTGGCCACTTGATGGTTTATGGATATTTGCCATTGTTTAGGGGGGTTAGTCCCAAGTTTTTATTTGTCATGATCAGGGAAAAAACTAAATAATAGAGGTTAGAATCGGGGATTTTTTTTTCTGAAAAAAAAAAGGAAGGGGGATAAAGGAATGACAGGATAAAATGGTAATTACTGAATCTACTTTTAGACTAAAAAGCAACTACTGATCTTAAATATTTTACATTGGTATGAACTTTTGTATATTGATACAAATTTAAGGATATTTTTTGTTGCAACATACTGTGTATGTGATTCTACTCTTGTTGAAGGCATTGCACCTATGCAGCTCATTTAAAAATGTAAAGTTCTAGTTCTTAAAAGCTATTATTATAAACTATTTAGGGTACTTAAGAAATGAAGGTTAGCTCCTCCATCAATCACAGCCCCAGCAGCTGGTCATCAGGTAAAACTCGTACAGACAGGCTGCTCTGTCACCCCACCACTCATCAGATCCTATAACCTACAAGTCCCACCCTGCCCCCAAAACAGATAGAACCCACCATACTTCCCCTGGTCAAATACCCCCCACTGCATCATAGGGCCCCAGAGGCACAGGCTCCACCTCTACCAATTGCAAGAAGAGGTGAGTGGCTGGTCTCCTAGCTGGACATAACTACTCTCTAGGCCATAGGCTCCAAGGCACATCATATGCACTCCCCATTGCAGTCTAAGCATCTAGCCAACCCATAGGACTCCTGCAGCCAGGCTACGCTCCAACCCTTTCCACCCACCAAATCCTATAACCTAAAAGTCCCACTCTACCCTCAAACACACAGAACACATCATCCTCCCCCCAGGCAACCATACCCCATGAATCATAGGGTCAGGTTCCAACTGCACCAATTGGAGGAAGAGGTGAGTAGCTGCTGTCCAGGCTGTAAAGCCCCACTCTAGGCCCTAGGCCCTGGGGCACATATATGCCTCTCCTATACCCATTGCAGCCCCAGCATCCCATCTCCAGGTAAGACTCATGTGGCCAGGGCACTCTACCACCCCTGTCCCACATTTGACCCTGTAACCTACAAGTTCCACTCTGCCCCCCCCCCAAAAAAAATCAAGGAATCCATCATCCTCCCCCAGGCCAATCAGCTGCACATCAGTTAACCCCAGAGGCACAGACACCACCTGCACCAATTGGACAAAGAATCAACACCTGTACCTAGAGGTACCACAATCCATGTTGGTAGATGGTGGTGTAAGAATAGATTCAACAATATAAAAAGCAATATAGCACAACCAGAACATAGTGGTTCTACAAAAGCAAGACCTTAACATCCCAATGCAAATGAAGCTGAAGAAAATGACCTTAATAATAACTTTAGGAAGATGATAGAGGCCCTTAAAGAGGAAATGAAAAATGCACTTAAAGAAATGGAATAAAACACAAACAAAAAATTGGGAGAAGTCAGTAAATACCTTGAAGAAACCCAAGAATGGCAAGAAAAAAGAATCAAATGAGTGAAGGAAACAGTTCAAGATTTGAAAACTAAAAAAGAGGCAATAAAGATAACAAAAACCAATGGAATTCTGGAAATAAAATACCTGGGTAAATGAACAAGAACTATAGATGCAGGCATAACCAACACAATACAAGATATAGAAGAGAAAATCTTAGGCACTGAAGATATGATCAAAGAAATAAATTCATTGGTCAAAGAAAATGTTAAATCCAACAAAGTCATAACACAAAATGTCCAGAAAATCAGGGACATCATGAAAAAACCAAACCTAAGAATAATAGGAATAGAAGAAGGAGGAGAATACTAACTCAAATGCACAGAGAAAACATTCAACAAAATCATGTGAGGAAACTTTTCTAACCTAGAGAAGGGCATTCCTATGAATATACAAGAAGCTTGCAGAATACTAAATAGACTAGACCAAAAAGAAAGTCCCCTCACCACATAATAATCAAATCACTAAACATACAGAATAAAGAAAGAATATTAAGAGCTGCAAAAGGAAAAAGGCCAAGTAACATAAAAAGGCAGACCTATCAGAACTACACCCAACTTCTCAAGGGAGACTCTGAAAGACAGAAGGTCCTAGACAGATGTTTTGCAGACACAAGGAAAGCACAGATGCCAGTCCAGACTACTAGACCCAGCAAAACTTTCAATCACCATAGATGGAGAAAACAAGATATTACATGACAAAACCAGATTATACACACCTATCCACAAATACAGCCCTACAGAAAGGACTAGAATGAAAACTCCAGCCTAAGGAAGTTAGATGCACACATGAAAACACAGGCAACAGATAATCTGACATATGCAAATTGCAAGGAAGAGAAACACACTATCAATAATTTAAAAAAAATAAGAGAAATTAACAATCATTGGTCATCAACGTCTCTTCATATCAATAGATTAAATTCATCTGTAAAATGACACAGGCCAAGAATGGATACCAAAACAGGATCCATCCTTCTGCGGCATACAAGAAACACACCTCAATTTCAAAGACAGACATTACCTTAGAGTAAAGGGTTTGGAAAACATTTTCTAATCAAATGGACCTAAGAAACCAGCTTGTGTATCTATCCTAATTTCTAACAAAATTGACTTCAAACTAAAATTAATCAAAAGAGATGGGGAAGGACATTTCATATTCATCACAGGAAAAATCCATGAATATGAAATCTCAATTCTGAACATTTATGACACAAATACAATGGCACGCACATTTGTAACAGAAACATTTCTAAAACTTAAATCACATATGAAACCCCATACACTAGTAGTGGGAGATTTTAACGCCACTCTCACCAATGGACAGGTCTGCCAGACAGAAACTTAACAGAGACATAAGGGAACTAACAGATATTATAATGCAAAAGGATTTAAAATACATCTATAGGACATTTCACCAAAACACAAAAAAAATATACTTTCTTCTCAGAACCACATAGAACCTTCTATAAAATTGACCACATAATCTCTCACAAAGCAAATCTCAACAGATACAAAAAATTTGGAATAAACCTCTGTGTCTTTTCAGATCACCATGGCTTAAAGTTAGAATTCAATAACAATACAAATTTCAGAGAAACCTAACACAGACAAATGTATACAACATCTACATTCAGATAGTAACTGGATAGATAGTAGTAAGATATACATCATACAGAGGTAAGTAGGGTAAGGCTAGGAGAAGAGCAATGGAGCCATCAAGAAGGAGCAGCAGCTTATTCAAGGACCAGGAGCATTTGCTTGTGCTGTAGAGTGGAATATTGATCCTATGCTAATATCTGGGAGGTTGTGTTGGAGAGCAGTAGGTACAAGATTAGATAGACTGATGGGACACCAGGACCAATGCATAGAAGTCCATTCTTTTCATATATATATATATGAAATGTATATATATGAGACATCTTTTCTGTATCACTCTGAGAACAGAAACACTTCAGATTGTTCATTGCTATTTGGGGGCATGTCCCTGCTCTTCCTTCTAATTTCTAGGAACATTTTCTCTTGCTAAGTCCAATGCCTACTAAAGAAATCTAATAAGAGTTTCATAAAGGACTAGAGAGATAATGCCTTCCATTAAATTGGCCTGTAGGCAAGCCTGGAGTGCAGTTTCTTGATTAATAATTGATTAATCACCAACTGTGAATGGTGGTGCTCCTGGGAAGATGGTCCTGAGTTGTGTAAGAAAGCAGACTGAGCAAATCATGAGAAGCAAACAAGTAAACTACATTCCTGCATTGCTTCTGTTAAAGTACCTGTCTCAAGATTCCTGCCTTAAGTTCCTAATGGTGGACTATGACTCTAAACCAAATAAACCTTCCCAAGTTGACCAAGAAAAAAAAATAAAAACAGCTTGGAGTATTGGCATAAAAGCAGACAGGTGGCTCAATTAAATCAAATTGAAGATCTTACCATTTATCTGCATACCTATGAACACTTGATTTTTGACAAACCAAAATTGTACAATGGAAAATATAAAGTATCTTCCACAAATGGTGCTGGCATACTGGATGTCAACATGTAGAAGATAACAAGGCTATAATTCACAATCCCAGAGGAACTAGGTAACAAGGAGGGCCCTAAGAAGGACAAGCATGAATCGCCCTGGGAGGGTGAATAGATAAGATCTCCTGGGTAAAGTTAGAGGTGGATATAGGTGAGGGGATGGGAGATTCGAACATGAGAGACCAGGATAGTTGAGTAGGGGGAGGGATAGAGAGGGAGATCTATGAAAGAGAAATCTTGATAGAGGGAGCCATTATGGATTTAGGGAGAAAACTGTTGCTAGGGAAATTTCCAGGAATACACAAGGATGACATCAGCTAAGACTCCTAGCAATAGTAGAGATGGTGTCTGAACTGGCCTTCTCCTGTAATCAGAATTCTGATTACCCTAATTGTCATCCTAGAGCCTTCATCCAGTGACCAATGGGAGCAGATGCAGAGATCCACAGCTTGGTACTGAGCTGAGTTTCTATAGTCCAGTTGAAGAGAGGCAGGAGGAATTGTATGAGCAGTGATGGTCAAGATCATGATGGGGAAATCTACAGAGACAGCTGACCCAAGCTAGTGGGAGAGAACTGACTCTGGACTGAAAGCTGGGGAACCTGCATGGGACCAAACTAGGCCCTCTGAATAGGGGTTATGGCTGTATGACTTGGTCTGTTTGTGGGGTTCCTTGCAGTTGGATCAAAATTAATCCCTGGTGTACGAACTGGCTTTTTGAAGCCCATTCCTTATGGTGGGTTATTGGTGAAATTATTAAGGCCACTCCAAGTAGTTAAAAGGGAGCTTTATTTTGTGGGGTAACTTACAAGTGAAGGGATAGTTTACAGGGTCTGGGAAAGTTGTGGCGCAGTCCAGCAGTGTTCTCTGGAGAACTCTGTTTAGCCTACCTCCAATGTCCAGGGTCCAGGAACCAAGAGAGCCCATGCATCCAGATATTGGGTCTTCAGCATCCTCCCTCAGCCCTGACTTGTAGGTGTGACCATTACTAAGCCTCAATGGGGGTTGGAACTTCCAGGTCAAAGCTGGAATGGCTACCCACTACATCTCCCCCTTTTGTCTAAATAAGAAGGTTCTAACCTAATACAAGACTATATACAAAGGAATGGTTGTCTGATATTATCCAGGAGTACTGAAGAATAATGACCTAGATAAGATGGAACTACAATCAATAAGAACAAAGTCAAACAAGAAACACATACTAAAATCCAGAGAAGTACAGAGCATAGGTAAATGGCATGTTACAAAGATCATTGCAAATGGTGTCCTATCCTAAAGAACCTGAATCTAATACTTATGTTCTATCTAATATATATATTAATATATATGTACATATATATATATTAAGTAATATATATATACATATATATATAAAGTAATATATATATAAAGTTATATATATGTGTACACACACACACACACACACACACACACACACACTAAGTTGTAACTATAACTGCTAGTCTTCAATCTCATCAAAGACCTGAGAAGGAATATAATAGTACCTGAGAAATGGAAGATGGATGCAAGCAACTTTCAGGAATCTTGCAAGAGCAGACAGAGACAGCTGGCTGCCTGGACAGTGGACAGTCACCTAATGTTTCTCAGCATTGTTGGTGCATTCAAATTGGCTACAGGCCTAGAGTATCCGACAGGCCATTTTCCGAAGCAGGAAATCTGAAAGACCATCTTACCCTGTCTTGGCAGAGTTCAGAAGTCACTTTTCCTTGTGTCCCACTTGTTCAGAAGGACAGCACTCGTATTGTCAGCAGTCAAGGCAAGTGCAGTTCTTTGCCAAATAGGCCATTTTGTGCCAAGAAGACAAACTTCGAAATGGAAATGTCTTAGAAGCCCAACATTCTCTCAGGATCAAATTGGTGCTGCCAGGAGCAATTGTGTCTCACGTCAGCTGAATTCTAAGTTATTTAAATGCCATATTCTCTAGGTCTATGAAGTGTTTGAAGATTACCTGTCCTTCTGACCTATGCATTTTTAAATCTGGATAACCTAACTAACCTAACTATAGAGATGACAAGCATAGGTGACTATAAATCTACAAGTCTTATCTACCTAAATAACCTAAGAACTAAGGCTTCATGTAAACAAGGTAAACAGTCTATAAGCAAATGTATGGTAAAGGACGAAGACTTCAAAATTGTGACAATACACAAGATATTTATAACAGAGGTAGGAATGTATAGTGCAATGTACAATATGACAATAATCTTAAATATATAACAGTATACAGAATATCTTAAACAGAAATAGAACATACATACAGTATGACAGATATAAATTTACATTTGTATCAATATACAAATATTTCAAATAAGAGTAAAAATATGTGTACATTATAACAAATATAGTTCTGTATTTGTATGAATATACAAATTATCTTAAACAGGAATATAAAAATAGTTTACATTTGTATCAACATATAAGAATCTATAACAGTGCAAATTACAGTGCAAATTATCTAAGGCTGCTATTTTACTAAATTTGTTTACTAGTATATACAATAATCTACCATAATATCTTATACCTATCCATTCCATTTCTTCTTTTCCTTTTTTTGAAGGACTGGTGAAATTATTAAGGCCACTCCACGTAGTTAAAAGGGAGCTTTATTTTGTGGGGTAGCTTACAAGTGAAGGGATAGTTTACAGGGTCTGGGAAAGGTGTGGCGCAGTCCAGCAGTGTTCTCTGGAGAACTCTGCTCAGTCTACCTCCAGCATCCAGGGTCCAGGAACCAAGAGAGCCCATGCATCCAGATCTTGGGTCTTCAGCATCCTCTCTCAGCCCTGCCTTGTAGGTGTGACAATTACTGAAGCCTCAATGGGGGTTGGAGCTTCCAGATTTGAAAACTGAAATCAAGACAATAAAGAAGACACAAATTGAGGGAATGCTGGAAGTGGAAAATCTGAGTAACAAACAGGAACTACAGATGCAAGAAAAACCAACAGACTGCAAGAGATGGAAAAGCAGATATCTGGTGTTGAAAATATGATAGAGGAAATATATTCATCAGTCAAAGAAAACAATAAATCCAACAAAGTCATGACCCAAAATGTCCAGGAAATTTGGAACACCATGAAAAGACCAAACCTAAGAATAATGGGGATAGAAAAAGGAGAAGAATACCAAATCAAGGACACAGAAAATATATTCAACAAGATCATAGAAGAAAACTTTCCCAACCTAAAGTAGGAAATGCCTATAAAGATAAAAGAAGGTTACAGAATAGCAAATAGACTGGATCAAAAAAACAAGTCCCCTTGCCACATGATAATCAAACCACTAAACATACAGAATAAAGAAAAAAATATTAAGAGCTGCAAAGAGAAAAAGCCAAGTAACATACAAAGGCAGACCCACAAGAATAACACCTGACTTCTCAATGGAGACTCTAAAAGCCAGAAGGTCCTTGACAGATATTATGCAGAAACAAAGAGGCCACAGATGCCAAGCCAGCAAAACTCTCAATCAACATAGACAGAGTAAACAAAATATTCCATGATAAAACCCAATTTAAACAGTATCTTTCCTCAAATCCAGCCCTACAGAAAGCACTAAAAGGAAAAATCCAACCTAAGGAAGTAAGATACACCCATGAAAACACAGGCAATAGGTAGTCCCACACCAACAAATACCAAAGAAAGGGGAAAATATAACACTACCACAAAAAATAACAGGAATTAACAATCACTGGTCATTAATATCCATTAATATCAATGGTTTCAATTCACCTATAAAAAGCCTCGACTGCTGACAATAAGCACACTGTCCAATCTGGACAAGCTGGACACAAAGAAAAGCAACTGCTGAACTTTGCCAAGACAGAATAGGTCCTCCAAACTTCCCTGCTTCTTAAGAAGGTGTGTCAGATATTCTTGGCTTATAAGCCAAAGTTGGATGCCCAATGTTATAGAGAAATCTCGGGTGACTCTCAGACAGTCAACTGTTTCGGTCTTTTATTGAATTTTTTGAAGTCACTTGCTTACGCAGGTAATATTATTTTCCTTTTCAGGTTTTTAATGGGATTGAAGACTAGATAGTTACGGTTACAAGCCTCCCAAGTCTTAACCAAGAACACATTAGTTACAAAACTTAGATTCTTCAGGAAAGGGCAACTATCGGAGTTATCTCTCAAAAATTATGTATTACCTATGGTCTGGATGTCTAGGATGTATTTCTTACTTGAATATTGTTCTTGTTGTATGTAGTTTCAATTTTTGTTAAGATTATAACCTTTCCATCCCTCTTGACAACTCATGTTAATAGTTCTTATTGTGTATAGTTTTTATTATGTTAGAATTAGAACCTTTCTTTTATTTCAAACAAAAAAGGAGAAATGTTGTACGATTTCTGCCATTCAAACCAATGAACAATGGGAGCAGTTTGGCCCTATGAGTGTGGTCTTCTCTGAGTATATTTGACCCTTTACAGATTCATGAGTAGGGGCTCACTGTTGCTCTATGGGGCTTGTTGGAGCAGGTAGCCACCAGCAGAGAAGTGTGGCTTTCAGTTTGTTTCCCTTCACCCTTGGGCAGAATGGCAGGAAAATGACAGCTGGATCAGCAGCAGCATTTACCTTCTTCTGTGTCATGAGTGTGCCTAATTGATTTTATTCTTTAGTAAATCTTGCCTGATCCAAGAATCACAAGTCCTGAAATATTAAGTTTGCATTTGCATTAATTAAATAAAACCAACCTTGTTTCAGGGGATGAAGCCAGCAACCAATTGACCAGAATTAGCCATGGAGGGTTCAGAGGGGCCAGGAATACCAACAGAGAGACACACAGAAAGGAGTAGAGTGGGGCTTGGTGTCTCAGGCTTTCTTTGGGGTTTGGGATAAATGGAGAGATGTGTTCTTGCTGGGCCTCTGGCCGTAAAGAGGAGATCAGCTGGTTGCTTCTCCACTTCTCTGATCTAGCAGGTTTTCGCCCCCACATTTGACTTCTGAGTCTTTGTTAGAAAATAGAATGAAACTGGCTCAGTTTAAACCTATATATCATGGCCATTGTAGCTGAGCTGCAGGTCCAGAAGTTGCTCCAGGCTGTGGCCTGAGTGGCTAGCCGGGCACTAACTGCAGGGCTGGGGGGCTGCAAATGGTAATTATTAAAATATTGGTAGATTCATGTGCAACCATTAAATCCACAGAAAAACATTATGAAATTTTTGTTGTTGTTGTTGCTGTTGAGTCTCCTTGGGACCCCCCAAATGTTAACCTGAGACTTGTACAAGAAAAACAAGTTACACAATTTTTGAGCCAAATTTGGAGAAAGCTTAATTAAATACTGGCCAGGATGATGGGCTCTCACCAGGTCCATTCTAGGGTACCCAGGAAATGGCAAATGAATCACATTTTGCAGAGGCTTAAAAAGGCAAAACCACAAGGACACTGTGTTGCCCATTAGGTTTAATCAGGGTCAAGCTTATATCATGGCTACTTTTTTCTGCATACCTTCTGCCTACAGCCAATCGGGGGTAAGTACAAATCATGAATTATTTCCTGCTCACATACTTCCCACCTACATGGGATTTAGCATATTATGTGTTGTTGATTCAAACAAATTTGTTTGGGGGGGGGGCAAAAATACCTGTTTTTTTTTTTTTATCTCCCATAAGCTCCAACCTCCCGCACTCCAGGAAGTCATCCGCCCTTGAGCAAGTGCGACTTACAGGTTGACTTTGGCCCTTACAGGGTTTTATATCAAACTGTTGGCAAAATTCCTGAAAAGTCTTGGCAGTGAAAGAAGGAACATTATCAGTTAAATATTTTACAGGAGCCTGAAGTAACAAAAGCTCTGAGTAAAAAGTTGATAACACCCTAAACTGCTTCTCCTAATAAGGGAACAGCAGATATGCGCAGTGAACAAGTGTCCACCACGACTCAAACATATTTAAGCCTCCCCAAACAGAGAACATGACTAGCATCCATGTGCTAAATATGATTTGGCAGTAATCTAGGGGGATTCATGTCATAGGAGGGTAGAAATGTGTTATTAACTCTTACATGTGAAGGGCATTTCTCATCTATCAATGAGCCTGTTCTTTAGTTAGTGAAAAACTCTTCTTTTTTTTCAGTGCTGAAGGATTTTGATGAAAGTGCGCATGAAATTCTCCTGCTTCTTTTAGGTTGTTCATTACTAGGAAAAGAGACAGTGTTAAAAAGGAATCTGCCTTTGCATTTTCCTCTGACAAAGGTCCTGGATGATTAGAATGTGACTTAATATGGCCAAAATAAACTGGACTCTCTGGTGTGTGTAATTTCTGATGAGTTAATGTAGTAAATCATAAGCAGAGGTGCCTAATGAAGTGATCCACACTGTTTCCAGATGCTGCACTGTCAGGACTGTGTATTGTGAATCAAAATGTAGGTTTAGAGTTTGAGGGCAGCATTGTAAGGCAGTGTAAATTATTGTGTTGTACAGAAGCACCTGGGTGAGTAAAAATCAGTGAAACATCTCTAGAAACCATATCATCTTGTGCGGCATCTGCAAATACTATCTGTACTGGGTAACTACTGAAGCCTAGGACTTTTAGGATATAGAACAACATGTTTTGATACAAAATCAGTAAGTTTGGAAGGAAAATGATTACTAATTTGAAATTACTAATTTGAAAGAGATATGGAGCAAAATCAGTGCTAAGTCATCTGAAGTATTCCTCTTGTGACTCATGTCATTTTCCATCAAACACATGGGAACTTTGGCACAAATCATGTTCCATCTTGGTTAGATAACTGAATACTAGGCCAGCTGCTTTTCTATAGTAGGAGGCTTCTGTACACATTTGAGTCTTGAGGAGATTTTGTGGGTACTTCTCAATGAAGGTCAATGGGGAGTCTTGTGTTCTATCTATTGGACATCCTTAGGCAGCAAATCCTTGGATGGCTCTGGCCCAGACTGAGCCAGTGGATGTCAGTGCAACTGGAGGGACATAGCATCCCATGGTGCAAGGCAGGCAGTGGGCCTGTGAGAACCAGCATAGACAATGGGGTTCTGAAGATAAGGTCTGTACCTTAAAGCTTTGCATGTCCGTTCACACATGACAAAGAAGGTTTCTCCCAGAGAGCTCAGGAAGCCCAACATCTCTGAGTACTCAGGTCCTCATACATATGCCTGTGATTCATCTTCTGCCTGGTTCTGCAAGGACATGGATTGGGGTAGAGGTTAGAAAGATCAACACTAGTTGAAAAGGGCATTTTCAAAGATCAGTGATCCTATGGAGGGCATCTTCTGTCTGTTGCCTGCACAGAAATTCTACCTGATGCCAATACCAAAACTAGCAATTCTAACCCCATGGAGGTTAGTGATGATAGTCTTAAAGTGAGAACCTGAGAATTAGATTACAACCTACCAGTGGAGGAAAAATAAAATGGTCAAAGTTTCTCAGAAGGTGACAGGCTGAAGCTGTCAGAGGGCAAGTAAACTCTCACTTATTCAGTGTCACAGCTGACAGAGGACCCTATGAGTGTGTAATCTGGAAATGACTGTTACATGACCCATTCAGACTTCATGCTACCTGTGAGTAATTTCTGTTGCCTTATGGCTACAATTGCCTACATACAGAGGCCAGAGCTCGGACATTTCAGTACTTCTTTGGTTTGTGACACTAACCCAACACACAGATACCTACACTGGCCAAGTCACCCTGGCCTAGACCAAGCACATGTAGTAAGGCCCAAGACTGAGGTACAATGGAGTGTAATGACTTCTTCCTAGAAAGGCTTAGGATGATGGAGACAGAGGACATCTCAGACTCAGCTCCATACACTCATGATTGTATAGTAGGGGTGCTTTGTGTGTTGTGCTCCTGATTGATCAGGGCTTGTGCATGCTACATAAGTACTACATAAGTACTCTTCTACTAATCCACACCCCAGCTCTGGTTATAATGCAACTTATCTAAGGTTATAATGCAACTCAAAGAAATGGTACTGTCTTTTATAGATCAGAATTCTCCCCTCTCGTTGCTGACATCACATACCATTTTATTCTGTTTGCTCCATATGGTCTGGACTTCTCAATAATACCCCCCTCAGATATTCATTTCAATCTAGGGGCAAACCTCTACCTCTCCTGCCATACATCGCCTGATCTACCCATGTAATACTCTTGGCTTATCAATGGGAAACACCAGTAATCCTCCAATAGGCTCTTTATCCCAAACATCACTACTAATCCTGTATCTTCCTTGCCTAGAACTCTGCAATTGGCATTAATAGGACCACACTGAAGAAAATTACAGGTCTTGGTGAGGGGAATCACTGAAATGCCAGTCTTGAACATTGGGGAGAAGATTTGGTTCATGGGTAGATACAGAAATTAATTCCCAGCTTGTCTCCAGGGGCAGAAACAAATCCCATTAGTCCTATGAGATTCCAGATCCATTTCATCCCCTTCTCCTTGAATCTCTGATTTCTCCTGGGTGACTCTTAATTGGTCTTGAGATATGAAGGGGTGAACTCCTTCCAGGTGTGACAAACTTCCTAGGCAGATATTTTACTTAAGGTCAAATAGATTTTTCTTTCTGACACTAACTCATTTCTTCCTGTCCCACACCCATTGCTATCATGACTTCTGTGACTCAGAAGGAATACCTGGAACTTTGAACTATGCTCATGTCAGCTGATAATTGGCTTCTGCTCTGATTCCAGCAGAGGCAGGTGATGAACGTGCCTGGGAGGCCTATGCTGAGTCAGAATGAAACTTACATTTTGATGATGGTGTTTCATTAACTGTTCTCAGTGTCTGTTGTGGACATCACAGTTGTCCCTGAGTTCAGGACATGGGCAGTGGGAAATGTGACACTCAGGGTAGATGTCCTTGAGCTGTTCCCTGGCTCTGAGTGGGCACCAGCACATGGCATGACCGTGGCAAACAAAGAGGGACACTCACTTCCTATGGAGTCTTCCCATTGAGGAGGAGGACTTAGCAGTTTGAAACAGTGTCCTAGTTAGACTTAACTGTTACCTTGACTCAGCCTAATGTCACATGAGTTGAAACCAGAGTCTAAACTGAGTAACTGTCTTTATCAGGTCAGACTGTGGACATGTCTGTGAGGGATTGTTTTTCTCTTTTTCTTTCTTTTATTAAGAAAAATTTTTTATTCATTTTACACACCAATCACAGATCCCCCTCTTCCTTCCTCCTGCCCCCAGCCTCCCCCTCCTAACTCTCTCCCTACTCCCCCCTAACAAGAAGGAAAGGCTTCTCATGGGGAGGTACATCCCAAAGAGGCAAGTCCAAGCCCTTCCTCCTGCCTCAAGGCTGCATGAAGTGCCCCATCATAGGTAGTGGACTAGAAAAAGCCTGCTCATGCACCAGGGATGGATTCTGATCCTACCGCCAGGGGGCACCCAAGCAGATCAAGCTACAGAACGGGGAGAGGGCCTAGTCCAGTCCCATGCTAGCTTTCTTGTACAACCAAGGACCATCTCTTGGTTGTACAAGAAAGCTAGCTCAGGGTTAGCAATAGAGGAAGTCAGTGAATGAGCCAGCAAGCAGCATGTTTTCTGCCTTGACTTCTTTCAGTGCTACAATATGACACAGCCCCAGAAGAAAACTGGACTCTTTGCTCCCTCCTAAGCTGCTTTTACTCAGGATGTTATTATAGCAAGAGGAAAAACCTAGAACGGTGTACAAGGAAGAGAAGATGACATGTCCATTTGAATCAATTTTCTCTGTACTCAAAATCGGACCCTCTCACCCCTCTATATACAAAGAGATGGAAAGACTTAGACCCCAGAGATGAACCAGAAAGTGAATGTGCCAACCATAAATTAGTGTCCTTTCCTTTGAGTATCAAGAAAAATGTCCTAGAAATTTCCTCTGAAATTTTCTGAGCACAAAAGTCCTCCCGAGGATGCCTATCCTCTGGCTACACATTGTTTTGACTTTAGTCCAGGGCTTCCCAGGAAAAATCTTAAATCCTGTCTAGAACTACCCCACACTAGATGGAATTAGGAGTGCTAATGAGCACAGTGATCAGTATAACAGGCCCTGCATCCCACCTATGCTGAGGGTATCGAGGAAGTTCACAGTTGACTTTTTTATCATCTCTGCTGTAGCCCTAGACATGAGATGTCCGTTCTATCATAGATCTTCAGGGAGTGATAACAAGCCACATGATCAACCTTTAAAAAATTGTCTCCCTGAGCCATGACCTTGCCAAGCAGACTGATTTCCATCTCTGTACCTACTAACATAAAGCTCTGTCCCACAACCATGCTCTGACCTACTGGATGCTAGCTATGTCTGAACGCACCTTTCTACATGAGGAAGCTGAACTCCCCTCCCT
Source organism: Peromyscus leucopus (assembly GCF_004664715.2). Taxonomy (NCBI): domain Eukaryota; kingdom Metazoa; phylum Chordata; class Mammalia; order Rodentia; family Cricetidae; genus Peromyscus; species Peromyscus leucopus. The sequence continues at coordinate 174,354,843 of NC_051063.1, read as the reverse complement.
CCTGGCATCTTCATAAGGAAAGACAGAATTCCCGCTGGAGAATCACCTAGACAAAGGGCAAGGTGACTCAGGAAGATCAGAGAGGATATGGACTTATCCAATACACAACTCAGCCAAAACATAACACTGAAGTTTGCCTTGAAACCCTCCATAGAAAGAGGGAGGCCACAGTCCTTTCAAAGACACAAACATTGCATCTTCCTCAACACTGAGGACATAAAACACCTCATAAACTTCTCCTGGATCAAGAATTTGTCTAGTGACATTAGTGGCAAAGGACTGATCTTCGTCCCTAGTAATCACTCAGTTGGTCTATTTCCATCCCTCAGAGACATCTCTGTCACTTTCCTGCTGAGAGTAAATCCCACCTTCCCAGAGCACTGAGAACACAGTGCACACTGGGTACTCAGCTGGGTCTCTTTGTCAGAAGGACACATAGGGTGGATGGAGGTTCCTTCTTTGGTGTGGACAGACCCAAGGACAGGACAAAGCATATGTCAGCCCTTAGATGAGCCGTTGTTCTCTGAGGGCATGGGGTTGTTTATCAGCCTTGTTGTTCAATGTGTTGCTTGGAGGTGAAACATAAAGAGAGAAAAGTTGAGAGGGATGTGGAACAGCACTGGGAGTGGAAAGGACAGAGCAGTGTGTTGGACACAGATCCAACAACCCACAGCCCACTGGATTTTGGGAAGTGCTCCTACCTAGAAGGACACTCAGCTCAGAGGAAGGAAGGACAGCAGGGGCTGGAGCTGTGTTGGAACTGAAGCTCTTTTCCTCAGAGGGAAAAAGGCACAGTGAGAAGAGAGATGGAGGTGTCTTCTATGCTTCCCTGTAAGGGCTGTACCCCTTGGCAGGGGCTACTGGTCACAGGTAAGGATACCAGATATCTGGGAACTTAGAGGATACCTGTAGTCTCCTAAAGAGGACGGGAGTCTGAGAGGAGAATCGATGTGTCTGTTTGCAGTCATAGAACACAAAGTACAGGGAGGGAGAGAAGCTCAGCTGCTTATAGCTGGTGGTAGACAGGAGGTGATAAATGGAAGGGAAAAGCCTTAACTGCTTCCTATTCAAACCAATCACATCAGCTGCCATGGTCTGGAGTCTAATGTTCCCTACCATGACACAGTGACTCTTCAAATAGAAATGAAGCAGGGGTGGGCCAGTGAGACAGCTCAGTGTGTAGGGACGTGACAATCTGCATTCACTCTTCAGCTCCCACATAATAAATGGAGAAAACAGACTCCTGCTGGCCTTTTTTTGCCTTATAAAATCTTTTGCAGCATGAGTGTGCACAGACATACACTGAAACACCCGCCTTCACAAATACACTCATACAATACACGAGGAAATGTATAAACATTTAAATCACACATGTCTATAATTGTTTTTGTTACCTCCAAACCAAGGAACTATGTACATAGGCCCATGTGGACACATTTTCCTCTCCATACCTTCCTACCTTCCTTCCTCTCTTCTTCCCTCCCTCCATTCCCTTCCTTTTTTCTTCCTTCCTTTCTTCCATCCTTCCTTCCCTCCTTCTTTCCATTATCCACTGGTGTCTGAGCCTTTTCCTAGAAAAGAACCCTCAAAAACAGTCAGACTAATCCCTGTCCTCACAAAGACCTGGTTCTAGTGGATCTGACATCAGCATAGATGGAAAATGATACCAAGGATTGACTGGTACCACAAAGCAAACAGAGAAAAAAGTCAAAAAAGGGATACTCTCTAGAGAAGGAGGCCAGAGAGGGTTCCTCATACCAAATAGGGAGACACTAAGTGGTAATCCAGGTAGACACCTGATCATAGAATTCCTTACAGAGGAATTCTAGTCAGAGGCTCTGAGGGATGAAGGCCATGTTGCTCATGTCTACCAAGGAGGGTGGGCACACCCCTACCCACTCACCTAGGCTGAGTGATGATCTTACCTGCTTAATATTGATTGATTTTCTCTCTTCCATTTTAGCCTCCATTTTAACCTGTTGGTACCTACCCACCACTGTCCAAGTCATTATTGAATTAGTGCCACCTGATGTGGTTGAAGGAGACAATGTCCTTCTCCTTGTCCGCAATCTGCCAGAGAATCTTGAAGCCTTTGTCTGGTACAAAGGGGTGACAAATATGAACCTTGGAATTGTACTTTATTCGATGGACACTAATTTAAGAGTGGCAGGGCCTGAATACAGTGGTAGAGAGACAGTGTACAGAAATGGATCCCTGCATCTCCAAGATGTCACCCAGAAGGACACTGGATTCTATACCCTACGATCCATAAACAGACATAAAGAAATCATATCAACAACATCCATATACCTCCACGTGTACTGTAAGTGATTTTCTGTTAACTCTCAGTACTGGGTGGGTTTATTTGACTGGACACACACACAGGAGAGCGTCCTGTGCCTACTTCCCCTCTACATTGTGTCCTCATTCTTATGTTTGAGCATTTAGTGCAGGACACACACATAATGTATAATAATGGCAATAGATCAGAATCCTTCATTTCATTTTACTTTCCATACAGTGGATACACAGTGGGTAACTCAGCCAAGGATATCAGCCTCTGTCTAGACTCTTGGGGTTCTTACCAGGAGTGTACCCTCAAGAAAGACCATTAGGGAATCAACATTGGACCTTGTTGAGAAAAACACAGGATCTCTACAGAGATGTGAGTATCAAGAAGCCTTACTCTCCAGACCTCTGTCCTATTCTCAAGTTCTGATGGCACTGAGAATCATTTTACAAAAGTTGAATTTTGACTTCTTGATAGTTAGAAATGGTGCTTACTAGTAACTAAAGTCTTGTGGTATGTTGAGTCAGCTATGTACTGTCATTATAGATAAGGTTAGTCTAAGCCCCCTGGACATCTCCAGAGACTCATCAGGGAGTTCTCAGCTGGAATATGTGCACAGGCAACTAACTCTATGTGTTGATGGCCTTTTGAGACTTCACAGGAAGGTTATGGTCATCTATGGTCATCAAGGAGAGGGACAGAGGACATAAGTCCTCCTGACAAGTGCTTGTCCTTTGGGGTTCAGCTCAAGGAATTCTTTCCTGTAGGCAGATGGCTACAGGCTATGCTGATCTGACTGCTTGCCAGATCATGAGCTATAGTTCTCCCAGAGATCACCAGGGACAGCATCAGGACACAGCATCAACAATAAGAAAGCTATTTGCATGAACCAACAACTTAACCTAGAAGACTGGCCCCATCCCATATTTTTACCAACTTTGAAATCACAGACCATTTTTAGGCCTAATGGCTGCTTTATGTGTCTGCTACACTGCCAGGGGATCATGTTCCAATTTTCCTTTTCTGTATTTCCTTTCTGAAATATAGGCTAGCCAAGGGGAATCAACTAGATAGAGGTCCAAGGTATCTTAGAAAAACCAGGGAGCACATAGGCAGACATACCCATTACACAGCTCAGCAAACAGAAGAAGTAGGAGCCTGGTCTTGAAATCTTGCATGAGACAAAAGAGCCCATAGTTTCCTTCCAGGACTTGGGTCACCTCCTTCTACACATCCAGGATGTGAGACTCCTGACACATCTGCTCCTGGGCCTTTGTCCTAGGTCTGAATCCTAACTGATGACTTCAGTAAGAAGGATCTGTCCCCTTCCCCATGTATCACTCATCTGGTCCCTTTGAAGCCCCATAGACATCTCTGTCACCTTCCTGCTGAGAGCAAATTCCATGTTTGCAGAGCACTGAAAACACAGGAAAGATGACTGGGTGACCAGCTGGGTTTCTGTGCCACACAGTTGTACAGACTTTCCCTTTTGGGTGCTTAGAGACCAAAGCCAGAACACAGTGGAGGGCAGCCCCAGGGTCATCTGCTACTTTCTTGATAATAGGGATGCTCATTAACCTTGATGATCACTCAGTGTTATGGACGACTAAGACATCAAGAGAGAAGTGGAGTGGGACATGAAGCAGCACTGATGTGGGGGACAGAGCAGTGTTTTGAACAGAGAACCACCCAGAGCTCCTGGGAATCTGGGAGGTGCTCCTCCCTGGGAGGAAGCTCAGCTCAGAGAGGGGAAGAACAAAACAACTTGGGTACTGTGCTGGAATAGGTATGCCACAGAAAGAGGACAGATCAGGCCATAGAGGCCATAGTTTTCCCCCTGTACTCCTCTGCATAGGGTCACTGATTCTTAGGAACTCCTGCTTTCAGGTGAGGAGAACGTGATTTAACAGTGTGTGAGAGGAGAGAACTCATTTACTCTCTGGAATCTCCTGAGTGGTACAAGGACCCAAGAGGAGTCTCTGTTTGTAGGGGAGAAGACACAGGGTGGGTCAGAGGCTCAGCATCAGGAAACACTCAATATTGGAAAGTAAGGATGGAGGAGACATTATTCTTTCCCAAAGTTAATCACCATGACCACAATATTCTAAAGGCTAATGTTCTCACCTTGACATCCCCAAAAAAAAATCAAGGCGATATTATCAATGACATGGTTCAATGGATATAGCTATTTGCTTTATTGTCTGACAAGCTGAGACTAATGAACACAAGTCCTCTGACGTCCACCTCAGTACTGTGTCCTATATCTATCCATCCACACTGAGGCATGTTCATGAACTCATAGTCACATATAAATATAATCTGTAAATAAGTGTAAAAAATTAAAGCTAATATAATGACTCAATTCTGTATACCCAAACCTATGGATTTCTTAACTAAGTCCATGGACATACCAGAGTTTTGCAACATCATTCATTCATTCATTCATTCATTCATTTATGCTCCACAAGTATCTGAGTATTTTTCTAGGTATAATTTTTTTAAAATATAAGACAAATCATGGTTCTTATGATGCCCCTGTCCTAGTGGAAGACAGATCATTAAAGAAAGCTAGAAAGTGAAGTGAGGTATTGACTGGAACCACAAAAGGAACAGAACAACAACAAAAAGAGTCGGAGTGAAGACACAGGGTCTGTAAGAGAAGAGGTCAAGCAGACCTCACACCAACACCAATCTACTGTAAATGTGAGCTGAGATCTGACAGCAATGAGCTAGTTGTCATGCTAATTCAGGGATACAGATTAGGAGATACTCACCCACACAGCTAGAGTGAGCAGAGAACAAACCTGTTCAGAATAGAGGGCTTTATCTTACCAAAATACAAAATTCTTAATATTGGTGGATCTCTCTCTTCCCTTCTAGCTTTCCTTTGGAGCTGTGGGCCCCTTTCCACATCTGCCCAACCCACTATTGAATCTGTGCCCCCCATCATTGCCGAGGGGGGAAGTGTTCTTCTACTTGTTCACAATCTCCCAGAAAATCTTCGATCCCTTTTCTGGTATAAGGGGATGATTGTGTCCAACAACTTTGAGGTGGCAAGACACATAATAACCATGAATTCAAGTGTGCTGGGCCCTGCACACAATGGTGGAGAGACAGTGTACAGCAATGGATCCCTGCTGCTCCACAACGTCACCTGGAAGGACACTGGATTATACACCCTACGGACTCTAAGTACAGATATGAAAACAGAATTAGCACATGTGCAACTCCAGATGGACAGTAAGTGACTCTCTGTGACTGTTCAGTGCAGGGTGAGGTTGAGACACACAGAACTGTGATGCCTGGCCTGTGCCTCCCTCCCCTCCGCACCGTCTCCATGTTGGTGTTTGAGCACTTAGTATATAACACACATGTTAGAGACAAATGGCCATAGATCAGACTCTGTCTTCTAACTACCCCCACTGCATCAAGAAAGACCTTGGTGAAAAGTAACTCAGTCCAAGAGGTCAGAGGCAGCCCAGTCTCTTGGAGCTCTAGACCATGGAGCCCTGAATTCTGTCATCTGTCCAAGGCTAAACTAAAGTGACCTAGAGGAGCATTTTGCTAGGATTCAACCCTTACTTTCTCTCAACGCTGATAGGGAACCATGTATTTTGCCTGTCCATGTGAACTGGGGTAATTATTAGCTCCAAGTTGAAAGTGTCATAAATAAAATCCAGGAACTTACGCAGAGACCACAGAGGAGTGCTGCTTACTGGCTTGTTCCTCATGGCTTGTTCAACCTGCTCTCATATATCACCCAGGACTCCTAGCCTAGGGACTGGACTTCAGGTAGTGGTCTGAACCCTTCCACATCAATCACATATGTATGCACAAACACACACACACACACACACACACACACACACACACATATATATATATATATATATATATATATATATATATATATATATTACAGACTGGGTGGACAGCAGTGTAAAGAGTCCTACAGGCCAATCTGGTGGTGGTATTTTCAATTGAGGCCTTGTCTTTCAAAAGTACTTTACATGTGTCAAGTTGACATAAAACCAGCTATTTCGAAGACCGCAGCCCTGAAGATCAGACTGGTCCTGGCCCTCACTCAGTCCCAGTCTTGCTGGAAAGAACATCTAGAAGGTGAAGTCAGGAGCTGACTGGAACCAAAAAGGAAACAAACAAACCAACAACAAAACAAAATAAACAAAAACAAAACACAGTAAGTGAGCATCCTGGGTCTGTTGAGTTCAGGGGAGGCATCCTCTCAAAACCCAGTGTGCATGCATGCACACAGTGTCTGACTAAGGAAGCAGCCAAGTAGACACCTGAGGAGTCAATTCCATGCAAAGGACATGACACTGTCAGGGGCACTTTTGGAAAGGAGGAGGTCATGTTTCTGCCCTTCATTAAATGGGTTAGACACACATACACACCTGTAACTCTAGGCTGAGTGATGAGTCGATCTACTCAAGATGGAGGTCACTGTCTTTTCACCCAGCCCGATGATCTCCATGTGATGGGTTTTTTTTCTATTTTTTCTTTCAGCCTCCCTTTCTCCATGCTGTAACCATCTCAACTCTTCCCAACTCATGATCCAACCCATACCTCGGTATGCTGCTGAAGGTGAAAGTGTTCTTCTCCAAGTACATAATCTTCCAGAAGATCTGCAAGCCTTTTCCTGGTATAAATCAATGCATAGTGTCCTGGTTCTTAAAATTGTAGAATACAGCAGAGCCATGAATTCCACCACCTGGGGGAGTGCACACAGCAGAAGAGAGATGGTGTACACCAATGGGTCCCTGATGCTCCAGGATGTCACTGAGAAAGATGCAGGAATGTACACACTAGAAATTTTAAATAGAGATTTCAAAATCGATAAAGCAGATGTGCATCTCCATGTGAACAGTAAGTGACTCTATGGTCTCCACTGCTGGGTGTGGTTTATCCTACTTCATACACTGATCTGTCAGGATTGGTTTATGCTTGTTTGCTACCGTACTGCATTGTGTCCTCAAACTGAGGTTTGGGCTCTTATTGTGTGACATTCATGTGGTAGACAAACTGCAATATATCAGAAGCCATCACCAGTCTCCACCTGCAGAAAGTATCATGTTTGGATAACTCAGCACAAGGATGTCAGCCACAGTTCACACTCTTGTGGCTCTCACTATGCACACAGTGCCAAGAAAGACTCTTTGGTTTTCAGGCAGGCACTGGCTGAGGAAGCTATGGGGTCCTAACAGAGAGCACTAGGAAGCCTTGGCTCCAAACTTTATCCCTATCCATCACCTCTATCCAGATGACATTGGAAATTTTTGTGACTTATTGGCTTTGATTTCCTGTTAGAGTTTACAGGAAACAAGGTTTTACTGGCTGTCCAAGTTCCATAGATTGTGGAACCAGCTGTTCACTGCCAAGAGAGCTTCAGTTAGGTCACCTGTGCAACTCCTTCTCCTGATTCTCAGTAGACAGGTGTCATAGCCTGTTATCTTACTGGGCTTAGAAGACTTAAAGGAAGGTCAGTGTCCCCATGGCAGAAAGAGAGGAGGCAGCTACTTCAGACATTGTCATGGACACAGCCTAGGGAATTCTCTTCTGCAGGCAAATAGTTAGAGATGCTGCTGATTTGAGCAGCTCCTGCATCCCAAGGTCATGGCATTGCTCATAACTATGCTTAGCTCACAGACACAGTAGTGATCATTTACAATGTGTCCCATTGTAGGGAAATTGAGACACAGAAAATTCAGTGGCTTAATCAAGGTCACAGAGGCCATGGGTGACAGATCCAGGGTACAAGACATGTCTATAGTCACAGCTCTAACTTATCTACCCTGGAGGTTTTAGTAAGTGTGAACTATAGAGAAGATAGTTGAGCTCTCTGAAGGACTACTATCATTTGGTGTACTCCTCTGTTTCTTTGCAGAGCCTGTGAAACATCCCTTCATTCAAGTCACCAACACTATACTTACATTACATAGCTCTGTGGTCCTCACCTGCCTCTCAGCCAGCACTGGAATCTCCTTCCGTTGGATCTTCAATAACCAAAGTCTGCAGCTCACAGAGAGGATGACTCTGTCCCCAACAAAGTGCCAACTCAGCATAGATCCCATTATGAGGGAGGATGTTGGAGAGTATAAGTGTCAGGTCTCTAACCCAGTCAGTACGAAGACCAGTCTCCCAGTTAGCCTAGCCGTGATGAATAAGTGACCTCTCCTCTCATACTACAACAGAATGGGGGTAATTGTTTATCAATGGGGCACAACAAGGAGAAAAAGTATGTGGTAAAAATTGTCAGTTACCACTCAGGTACAATAAGCATGGTGACTCATGCCTGTACTCCTAGGATACACACGTCTACAAGGGCAGGTCAGGATTTCAAGTGAGATTATGTCTGTAACAGAAAATAAAGACATCAATATAGTAAACAGAAATGCAGAAGCATTAAAAGTTTATGTTGTGTATAAAATATATAGCCAAACCTCAGAATCCCTGAGAACTAATTTCAGGGATCCCCAACCTTTTGGATGCTCTGAGTCTGCTTTGAAAATGGTGCAGTGTTTGCATAGAGATAAATACATCTTATCACATGCCCAATATATTTCATGTTTAACTAATTCATCTAACACCAGTGTTGTCTTGACACCAGTAATCCATCTTAAGTGAGGATGAGTGACAACAGAAGGGACTACCCGTGTTTCACTGTGGACATAACTGGTTTCACACTGCATAATGTCTTTCTGTGGGTCTCTGCATCTCTTCTGTTCTCATCTGTTGCCTGAGAAAGGCTCACTGATAATGACTGGAAAAGGAAATGATCTATGAGTATAGAAGAGTATCATTAGGAATCATTTTGCTGGGTTTTTTTTTAATTTTTATTTCTAGCAGTTATATTTGTTTTCACAACTTTTGGCTGTCTAGTCTGTTGTTCCAGTTTACCTAAGCAGTGTTGGGTATCAGTTCCTTCTTGTGAAGTGAGTCATAGATAAAATCAGACATTGGTTGGCTACTTGTAGGGCAAAGATTTTGTGGCTTGGTGGGTGTTCACATTTCTCCTTTTCCTGCACCAAAGAAACTATAACTTAGGGGCAAAGGCTCCATGTAGACATCAGCTCAACTATTCCATGTTCAGTGAGTTATGTGTATTGTCCTAATACATACCATATTTATCTTATGGGTCTGTGTTACCTCACTCAGATCTAGGATCTAGAAAAATGATTTTTTTCTAGATCTGTGAATTTGCCTGAAAATTTCGTAATGTCATTTAAAAAGCTGAGTGATACCCCATTGTGTAAATGTACCACATTTTCTTATTAATTTTTCTGTTGAGAGACATTTGTATTGTTTCCACTTTCTGGGTATCATTAATGAACATGGCTGAGCAAAGCAACCTTTGGATATATACCCAAGAGTGATGTAGCTGGATATTGAAGTAGACTGATTCCCAACTTTCTGAGTAACAGCCATATTTATTTCTGTAATGTCTGTACAAGTTTATATTCCCACCAGCAATAGAGGAGTGTTCCCTTTGATTCACATCTTTACCAGCATGAGCTATCACTTGTATTATTGATTTTAGCCATTGTGAAAGGTGTATGATGGAATCTCAAAGTAGTTTTAATTTGCATTTTCCTGATAGCTAACAATACTGAGCATTTCTTTAAGTGTTTCCCAGCCACTTGAAGTTCCTCTATTGAGAATTCTCTGTTTAGATCTGTACCCCTTCATTTAATTGGATAATTTGTTTTTTTAAATCTAGCTTCTTTAATATTTTATATATTTTGGATATTAGTTCTCTATCAGATGTGGAGTTGGCAAAACTCTTTCCCATTCTGTAGACTGACTCTTTGTCTGATAGTGTTCTTGGCTGTGAAGAAGCCTCTCAGTTACCTGAGGTCCTATTTATTGTTTATCTTAGTACTTGTCCTATTGGTGTTCTATTCAGAAAGTTGTCTCCTATGCCAATGCAGTCAAGCAAATTCCTCACTTCCTTTTCTATTAAGTTCAGTGTATCTGGTTTTATATTGAGGTCTTTGATCCACTTGGATTTCTGTTTTGATGCTCAGTGATAAGTATGGATCTATTAACATTCCTCTATATGCAGACATCCAGTTAGACCAGCACATTTGCTGAAGATGCTTTTCTTTTTTCCATTGTATAATTTTGACTTCTTTGTTTAAAATCAGGTGTCCACAGGTATGTGGATTTATGTCTGCATTTATGTCTTCATTTCTATTCCATTCATTGATCAACAGGTTTTTATGGTAACAATATGCTGATTTTATTACAATAGCTCTGGAGTTGAATTTGAAATCAGGAATGGTAATACCCCCAGCAGAGTTTTTATTATTCAGGATTCTTTTAGTTATCTTGGCTTTTTTGTTTTCCCATAATAAGTTGACAATTGTCCTTTCAAAGTGTGTAAAGAATTGTGTTGGAATCTTGATGGAGACTGCATTAAAATCTGTAGATTTCTCTTAATAGGATGGACATTTTTTACTATGTTAATCCTAGGAATCCAAGAACATGGAATATCTTTCCATATTATGATATCTTCTTTAGTTTCTTTCTTTAAAGACTTAAATATTTTATCATCCAGATCTTGAACATTCTTGGTTAGAGTTCCCCCAAAATATTTGAGCCTATTGTGAAAGGTGTTCTTTTTCTGATGTCTTTCTTGGTTTGTTTTTTATCATATATAGGAGGGTTACTGATTTTCATGAGTTAATTTTATTATCTAGGTACTTTGCTGAAAGTGTTTATCAGCTGTAGAATTTCTATGTTGGAATTTTTAAGGTCACTTATATATACTATCATATCATCTGCAAACAAGAATACTTTGGGGTTTTTTTTGATTTCCAGTTTGTATTCCCTTGATTTCCATAAGTTGTCTTATTACTGTAGCTATATCTTTAAACGCTACAATGAATAGATATGGAGAGAGTGATCAACCTTGTCCTGTTCCTGATATTAGCAGAATTGCTTTGATATTCTCTCCATTTAATTTGATGTTGGGTATAAGCTTTCTGTAAATTGCCTTCATTATGTTTAGGCATTTCTCTTGTTTTCCCTTATATTTCCAGGACTTTTATAATGAAGTAGTGTTGGATTTTTGTCAAGGGCAGATTTTTTGGGGGGTTTTTGTTTGTTTGTTGTTTGTTTTTTGCACCTAATGGTGTGTGTTTTCTTCTTCCACTTTATTTATATGGTGTGTTTTATTTATTGATTTTCTCATACTGAAGCATTCCCACATCTCTTGCCTGGAGCTTACTTGATCATGATATATGATCTTTTGATGTGTTCTTGAATTTGTTTTGCTAGTTTTTTACTGGGTATTTTTCATCTATGTTCATAAGAGAAATTGGGCTGTAATTCTCTTTCTTTGTAGGATCTTTATATGGTTTGAATGTCAGGGAGGGTAGCTGTAGCCTCAGAAACTGAATTGGGCAATGTTCCTTATGTTTTGATTTTGTGGAATAATTTGAGGATTATTGGCCTTAACTCATTTTCGAATGTCTAGCAGAAGTTTAAGCTAAAACCATCTGGCTCTGGGCAGTTTTTGATAGAAAAAATTTAACTAGTTTTTCTATTTCCCTAAGGGTTATAAGTCTGTTTAAATTCCTTACCTTGTCTTCATTTAAGTTTTTTAAGTGATACATATCTCAAAAATATTCTTTTTGATTTTCTTATTAAGTGGAATACAGTTTATTTTAAAATTATGACCATTGATTCTCTGGAATTTCTCAGTGTCTTCTGTTATATCACCTTTTTAGTTTCTGATTTTGTTAATTTGGATATTTCTTCTCTGTCTTTTAGTTAGTGTGGATAATGGTTTGTCTATTTTTTTTTTACTTTTCCAAGGAACCAGATATTTGTCTCATTAATTCTTTGTATTGTTCTATTTGTTTCTATTTTATTCTTTTGAGCCCTTAGTTTGACTATTTCTTATGGGACACAATGCAAGCAGTGATAAGAGAAGAGCTTATAGCACTAAGTTCCTACATTTAAAAAAAACTGGATAGATATTATACTAGATACTTAATAACACACCTGAAAACTCTAAAACAAAAAGAAGTAATCACACCCAAGAGTAAATAACTGCATGAAGTTGTAGATAGGAACATATGTCATGGTCACAGACAGCAGTCATGGGCACTTCATTGGAGAACAGGGAGCTTTATTGACACAGCATACAGTCATGGATGTGGGGACCCTATCTTAATTGAGTTTTTACCTTAAGCAGGCTAGTCTGCAGAATTGTCTGTGGGGGATTGTCTTGATTGTCTTAATGGGTTTAGGAGAGTTGAGGCCTTTCTGGGTGGTGCCATCTCTATGCAGGTGACCCTGGGATGTCTGAGAAAAATAGCCAATCTTAAGCACCCAGAGAGAGGGGCAAGAATGAGCCAGCAATCAGCTTTCCTGCATGGTTCCTGCCTTCAAGTTCCTGACATAGGGCAGAGATTTTGGAGGAAACTTTTCAACAAACATGCTTGAGTCTAGAGGAAGGGAGGCCACATCCCATCTCCAGAGACAGATTTTAATTCAAATGGGACAGCATAAAACAATGTTTTAATGATGCTCTTACCTAAAACACACCTAAATTCCTGAGGAACTGAATATAGTAAGCTGTGAACAAAGAAGGCCTAGAGGTAAGAAATTTTTTGAGCCTGGCCTATAGAGGGGGGATGCTTCAAGAGAGAGCTGAGAGGCACACCAGCCAACAAGGAATGTGTACACACTGTAGATGACCTACTCCTTAGCTTTCTCCCACTCCCGCTAGATCTGGCTCCTGGCTTCCACTTTGCAATAAACTTAAAGACCCGTCAACAAGAACTGAAAAGACAGGACATTTACATGGTGTTGGGAGAGGAGACCAGGCAAAACAAATAGAGCTTGAAGTAGAGAAAAGAGAAATAGTGAATGGGGGATTTCTTTTCATTTCCCAAATTACTTACTGTATACGTAAAGATCTCACATAATATTGGGATCTAGAATACCATTACTTAGCCCTTTGGATTGATTATTTAAGAGGTATTGAAGCCAAATTTGATTTAAAAGGCAAATAATTTTAGGATACATCAGATCCAGGGCCAGTTGTAGAGTACAGAGGTTTTCAAAAGGGGGAACGAGAGGGTATAGAAGACACCATGGATGAGAGAAGGGAAGAAAAAAATGTCACTGCAGCCTGTATTTGCAGGCATTCTCAGGACTCAGGAAGGATCAAATGAGGACAAGCCATTCTGTGGATCATCACCACTCTCAACAAGGGTCATGGAGGAGAGGCTCAGTGCCTAGTACCAGGGCTTTCATAGTCATAGAGGCCAGAAGGTGGGGACAAAATATAAGTTCTGGGAGAATATGGTCTCAGCCACAGAAAAAGGTTAGAGAACAGAGTCACAAAAGCCATGAAAGCCTAAAGGAGCTGTGGGATTGCAGGCAGCTCTGAAGTGAAGTCAGAAGAAGAGGGCAGGAAGGGACACAATATCCTAGTTGGGCCTAAGGAAGGGGGACTTGAGTCAGGTGAAGAGGGTCAGATATAGCCTTGAAGATGGAATGGAAGAGAACAATGAAAGAGATATCTTGATAGAGGGAACCATTCTGGGGTTCAGTTCCCAGAGCCAATTTTAAGAGACTTTACAATCTCACCTTTCTCTAGCTCTGGGGATTCCACAGAGTCCTCTGATCTCAGAGGGCTCTTGTGCTCATATCGCACAGAATCACACACAAACAAAATTAAAATAAATCTTATAAAAAGAAAATGGTAAAGATATGATTCAGGGACTGTAGAGGAAAATGTTGTGGAAGGCATGTTCTCATACTCCAAATATGTAGTCAGAAGTTTTCCTGTGTTCCAGCCAGCCAGTGATCAGGACAATCTCTCCCACTCATGTCCCCCAAGTAAACACACAGTGGCTTATATTAATTATAACTGCTTGGCCATTAGCTCAGGCCTATTACTGACTAGCTCTTACACTTAAACTAACCTATAATACTTATTTGTGTTTAGCCATGTGACTTGATACCTTTTTTCAGGTCTGCCTTTTCATCTTGATTCCTCTGTGTCTGGCTGGTGACTCCTGACTCTGCTCTTCCTCTTCCCGGAATTCTCCCTGTCTGCTTACCCCTGCCTATACTTCCTACCTGGCTACTGGTCAATCAGCATTTTATTAAACCAGTGTACAAGGGCATTATTCCACAGCACAAATGCTTTTGAGTGGGAACAGAGATCTTAAGGCAGTCAGAGGTGATCCATTTAGAAACCTTAGAAGAGAAGTCTACACAGGGTCAATGACATGTTCAGGAGCACTTAAAGGAGGTGATATTCATCAAGAAAATTGCAGGCAAATGGTTGAAACTAGGAAATATTATCCTGAGTGAGGTAATCCAAACTCAGAAGGATAAACATGGTATGTACTCATGCATAAGTGGATACTAGATGTAAAGCAAAGGATAAAGAGACCCACAGCTCCAGATAAACTAGATATTAAGGAGGACCCAAAGAAGGATATATGGATCACCCTGGGAAGGGGAAATAGATAATATCTCCATGAGTAAACTGGGAATGAAGGGTGAGCAATGGAAGATAGAAGATGTGAGATGAGAACATAAGGGAGTGGGATGGTGGAGCTGGAACAGGGACAAAGTGGGAGAGCAAGGAAAGAGATACCATGATAGAGGGAGACATAAAGGGAACAGGGAGAAACAGGGTACTAGGGAAGTTCCCAGAAATCCACAGGGATGACTCCACCTTAGACTACTAGCAATAGTGTTGTAGAAGGTGCCTGAATTGGCTTTCTCCAGTAATCAGATTAGTGAATTAGACAGATACCCTAACTGTCATCATAGGGCTACCATCCAGTAACTGATGGAAACAAATACAGAGATCCATAGCTAAGCACCAGGCTGAGCTCCAGGAGTCCAGTCAAAGTGAGAGAAGAGGGATTCTATGAGCAAGGGGCATCAAGATCATGATGGGAAACATACAGAATCAACCAAACCAAGCTAGTGGGAACTCATGAAATGTGAACCAATAGCTGTGGAGACTCCATGGGACTGGACTCAGCACTCTGCATAGGTGATACAGTTGTTTAGCTTGACCTGCTTAAGGGGCCCCTGGCAGTGGGATTAGGATCTGTTCCTGCTGCATGAGTGGGCTTTTGGAGTCCAGTGTCTGTGGTGGGACAATTTATACAGCCTTGGGTCATGGAGAGGTGCTTGGACTTGCCTCAACTGATTGTTCCAGGCTCTGCTGACTCCCCATAGGACATCTTACCTTGGAGGAGTTAGGAGTGGAGAGTGGGTTGGGGGCAATTCTGGGGGAGACAGGAGGAGGGAGAAAAGGGGTACCTGTGGTTGGTATGTAAAATGAACAGAAAATGTCTTGATAATAAAAAAAAGGAAGAAGATCATTTTACGTACCTTCTGTTTATCAAGTTCTGTAAACACACCCGTGAAAACACATGATGAACACAACGGCTTAGCACACAGGAACCAACTTTTCACATAATGCACAGGTCCTAAGATTCCCCTATTTCTCTTCTAGATTCATTTTTAATTTAATTTTTAAAGATTGTTTAAAACTTATTTGTGTTTTTGGTGTTTTGCCTACACATGTATCTGTGTACTAAAGGCATGCAATACCTGCAGTGCTCAGAAAAGTGGTCAGATTTCCTAGGACTGTAGATACAGACAGTAGTGAGCTATTCTGTGTGTGCTTTGGAATTGAAATCAAGACCTCTGAAAGAGCAGTCAGTGCACTTAACTACTAAGTCTTCTTCCTAGTGCCTAGCCTCACTTTTAATGCTAATATCCCCACATTGCTCAATTCACTATTGAATCACCATTGCAAAATACAGCTAAAGGGGAAAATGTTTTATTTGTTCTTAATGAGATTGTTCAAGCCTTTTACTGATGGTCTGTTTGATATCCATGAATTCACATTTTGTAATAGCCAGTTCTTGGGCCTGCATACAGTGGCAGAGAGAAAATATACACCAAAGGGTTTCTGTTGTTTCAGAACTCCATCCAGATGAACACAAGATTTCTTAACCATCATTTCTGAAATGCTGAAGTTGAAAGCAAAGAAACACATATGTATCATCATGTAACAGTCTGTGGCTCTTTGTGATTTATGGGTGCTAGGTGGAATGTTTCTACTTTGCAAAACCAGAAGCATCAGGCCTGGAGTCTGACTGCTCCCCATCAGTATTTTGTGCCCACATTGAGTTTGAGCATTTAGTGTAGGACACACCCAGTGTAGACAAACTACAATATTGGGATCTTTTCTCTGAATTCACATTGCTGTGAGAAGGATGTGTGGTGGCCAAAGTACCAGAATAAGTCCAAATGATGTGGACCCTACCATAAATGTAGCCCTGACAAAGTTCTTTGGAACTCAGGCAGATTCTGGCTGAGCAAAATATGAAATATTATTGGGGAAACCACCAGGAATTCCAAGCTCCAAATCATTGTCACAGACTCCTGACCAGGTGACTCTGGGGAAATGTGGACAGGGTTGGAATTTAACCTGTTAACACTAACAAAAAAGAATAATTTATTAGCTATCTGAATCATCTAGTTCATGGTACTAGCCAGTGCACTACCATGAAAACACAGTTAGGTTTGGTCACCTGGGCAACACCTCATAAGTCTCAGCATGGAGAACATAGATTCACAAGTCCCAAGCCCTTAGCCAACTCTTCTGATGGGCTTAAGAGACTTCAAAGGACAGTCAGAGTCCCCAAGGGGAGAAACAAAGAACATAGGTCTTCCTGACATCCCAGCATCCTCAGGGACTAAGTCTAGAGAATTTTTCTTTTAGTCAAATAGTAACAGACACCACTGATGTAGACAGCACCCTGTCCTAGTGTCAGATTCCTGTTCATATTTAAGACTACATTATAGACATGGCAACATTGTTAACCATGAGTCCTATATCTGGGAAACAGATACAGAAAATACAATGACCATGTCAGGCTCACACAGGCAGATGTGAATAACAAGTTATCTATCTGCCACCACGTATCCAGTGTCTCCACCCTGGTTGTCTTCTCTGGTGTCTGTAGAGCAGGAAGGAGCTATATTTTAGAGATGTTAATCTTACTCATTGGTAGCTTGAGGGAACATCTGGTGCAGTGTAAAAACAGGCATTTAGATTTGAATCTAGAACTAAAACACCTGCCTCTGGAATATTTCTGCAGAGTTCCAGCACTCAGCCCACGTACTAGACAGGAAATCATGTGTTTCTGGTGTGCCATTGCCACTCTTCCTAGAAGGTGAAGGATGGGACTTTATTTTGCTCCTTTCAATAAATCCTGCATCTAACACAGCAATCTCTTGCTCAGCATGTCACTGAGTTAACACAAGTTTGGCATCTGCCTCTCATCATAGTTCATTCTTTAGAGAAAGAATTCTTCCAGGGATTGGCCATAGATCTTAGGCATCTGTAACAATGGTCTCATATGTAGACATTTAGTGTCTCATATCTCTAGCCCACATCTGCCAAACATACCTCTCCCTTCTAGAAAATTCTTGATATCTACCTTCTTCCAGTTGGATCTGTCTCTGAAAGCATCTACCAGCAAGGACTGGATGATAGCTGAGTAGTTAATAGCACTGGATGCTCTTGTAGAGGACTCAACTTCAGTTCCCAGTACACACATAGCAGTTCATAACCATCATTTAACTCCAGTTCTAGGTGATCCAGTGTCCTCTTCTTGCCTCTTGACACCAACCATGATTGTGTTCCACAAATGTGTGTACAGTCAAAATAACCATACATATACACAAAATTAAAAGAAAGAGAATATCCACTTTTGTTTCACGAAATATCTGTACATGATCCTTACTTCATTGCTATGTAGTGACACTGTAACCATGGCAACTCATAAGAAAACATTTAAATTAGGGTGTTTGCTTACAGTTTCAAAGATGCAGTCCATTATCAGCATGGTGGGGAGCACAGTGCATGCAGATAGATGGTGTTCTAGTACTGAGAGTGCTACATCTTTCAGGCAACAGGAAGTCAACTGACTCAATGGGTGATAACTTGAGCATAAGAAACCTCAAATCTTATACCCACAGTTACACACTTTCTCCAACATAAACTACACCTACTCCAACAAGGCCACACCTCATAATAGTGCCACTCCCTATAAGATTATGGGGGCACATTACATGCAAACTACAACATTCCAGTCCTGGGCCCCAATAAGTGTGTTAAAATATTATAATGCAAAATGCATTTAGTCCAACTTCAAAAGTCCCCATAGTCTATAACAATATCAACAATATTTGAAAGTCCAAAGTCTCTTCTGAGATTCATGCAATCTTTTAACTGTAATCACCTGTAAAAATAAAAATAAAAATAAATCACATATTTATAACATATAACACATACAGCACAGGATACATATATTTACAACATATAACAACATACAGCACAGGATAAACCATTCCAAAATGCAGGGAAGGGAGCACAGTGAGGAAATACTAGACCAAATCAAGATGGAAAACCAGCTGAGCAAACTGAAAACCGTGCATCTCCATATCTGATATTGAAACACTCTTCAGATCTCCAACTCCTGTCAGCTTTATTGACTGAAAGACACTTTTTTCTCTTGGGCTGGTTCTACTTCCTGTTAGCAGCCCTCCTCAGCAGGTATCCCAGGACTGTGAAATCAATAACATCTTGGGGTCCCAAAGACAATTCAGGCTTCAAATTGACAGCTTCACACAATGATTTCTCTTGGTCTCAATTCAGGGATGCTCCTGACACATGCCTGGCCTCAGTAGCTTTCCTTAGCATGGAGGTAAATTCCATAACCTGTTTCTACTATTCTTAACTCTAAAGCCAGAACCAGGTGGTCAAAGCTGCTAATTTCTGCTACTTGCTGGGGCTGGAACATGGGCCCCTCATTCAATTTCATCTTTACCAACTTCCTGGTATTCACTGTCAAAGCTTAGCTGTCCTGAAACTTGTTTTGTAGACTAGGCTGACCTCAGATTTAGAGATCTGTCAGCCTCTGCCTTTTCAGGGCTGTGTCAGGATTAAAGGTGTGTCACACCACACCCAACTCTAAGATTTTCTTTAGTTTCTTTCACCAAGGTGAAAATTTCACTGGGTGCAATCTTTCCCTGAGGTGAACACTCCCTTTATTCCATTTCTTGATCTGTTTATGTCATTGAACACATGACTTAATTCCATTCCACTTTTTGGTGTTCCTTTTCATTTTAAATTTTGCATTTTATAGTTTACCCTGCTCAGCTTTTTCCTATTCATTATAATTTTTTATTAGAGTTACCATTAATATCCATTCAACAGTGTCTATACTAGGATGCTTTGAGATTTCTTCTGCCAATGGAAATAGTCTAAAACTCTTCACTTTAGCCTCAGGCAGACTCTTTGGACAAGGGTTAAAAGCAGCCACTATCTTCACCAAAATATCACAAGAACAATCTCTAGGCAAGATACCAAAATTATTCTCTTCTGAAATCTCTTGAATGAACCCCCAACAATTCAAATAATTCTTAGTACCTTTGTCTCCCATGCTCCAACTAGTATGGCCAATTAGGCAGTGCTTAAAGCATTCATCTGCTTTCACAACCCAAAGTACCAAGTACCAAAGTCCAAATTCCTGCAAACAAACACATGGTCAGGCCTATTACAGCAATACCCCAGTCCCTTCTACCAACTTCTGTTTTAGGGATTTTTTATTGCTGTGAAGTGATACCATGACCATGGCAATTATTATATGAAAATACTTAATTGAGGGAGCTTGCTTACAGTTTTAGATAAACAGTTCATTATCATGGCAAGGAGCATGATGTATGCAGGCAGACATGGTTCTACAGAATGTTGACTGACCCACTGGGTGATATCTTGAGCATAAGAAATGCTCAAGCTTTCAAAGCTCACTCTCACAGTGACATATTTCCTCCAACAAAACTACACTCCAACAAGGCTACAATTCCTAATAGTGCCACTCCCTATAAAATCATGGGGACCAATTACATTCAAACTAGCTCGTCCTGTTTCAAGCCTGTCTGTTCCCCATCTTGCAAGTGTTCATGCTTTCTACTGTGCTAAGATTACCTGTGATGGCTGGTCACGGAATTAATCAGGCTCAGGTTGGAAGGACCACAGCAAGACTGAAGCTGTTCCAATTTTATTAAAAGCAATCAGACTTATTATACCCTTATCACAAACAAAATATAGCAGTGATTGCCAGGATCAATAAAGTTGTATTGCAAGGAAAGAATTGATTTTGCACATTATTCTTGGTAAGCAATATTGATGTCTAAGACCAATTGTGGTGTTAAACTATATGCTTCATTGACAGGGTACTCTTGAGAAGTGAGGTATAAGAGATATTAGATAGAAGGATAGAGGGGTTGGGCAGTGGTGGCACACATCTTTATTCCCAGCACTCAGGAGGCAGAGGCAGGCAGATGTCTGTGAGTTTGAGGCCAGCCTGGTCTGCAGAGTGAGATCCAAAACAGGCACCAAAACTACACATAGAAGCCCTGCCTCAGAAAGAAAAGAATAGTGGGGAGAGAAACAGATAGAAACATGTGATACTCTGTATCATCATCCACATGCCCCTTCTGTCTCTCCTAAGGGGCTTTTTATAGGAATTCCAAGGGGTGGAGCAAAAATCTCCCCATAGCACAGTCAAGTACAGACCCTTCCAATCACCTGGTAACCACAAATGTTGTCAAGCAATCCTCTAATGCAGCCCTGATGGGTATAGCAACCTCAGATCTCACTAGAAAACCTTTGTGGGCCTCCACAAATCCCCCTTCTTGATGTAATAAAGGGCTCCCCAGGCCCCTCAGATAGACTGTATCTGTCTTAGGTCATTCTTCTAGATTCATTTTACATACATACATTCAAAAAGCTATCAAGAAGAAAGTTACCTATCTTTGGCTACCAGCCTTTGGCAAGAGGGGAAACAGAGCTTAACTCAGTTCTGACCTAAGTTTCTACTAAGAGCTTTCAAATATCCACAGCAATCTCCATAGCTGCCACATTTTCCTGCTGTGGGATGTTCTGTATGTCCTGTGGGAACCCGTTCTTGGGTTCCTCGTGGCTTTACCCAGCAGGTCCACATAGAGGATGATTAGGACCATGGGCCTGAGTGCAGGTGTCTGAGATGATCTGCACTTGGTTGTGCTGGGGGATGGTCTGTATGTCAAGTTGCTCTGATTGGTCAATAAATAAAACACTGATTGGCCAGTGGCTAGGCAGGAAGTATAGGCGGGACTAACAGAGAGGAGAAATAAAAGAACAGGAAGGCAGAAGGAGTCACTGCCAGCCTCCACCAGGACAAGCAGCATGAAAAGATGCCGGTAAGCCACGAGCTGCATGGCAAGGTATAGATTTCTGGAAATGAATTAATTTAAGATATAAGAACAGTTAGTAAGAAGCCTACCATGGCCATACAGTTTGAAGAAATATAAGTCTCTGTGTTAACTTGGTTGGGTCTGAGTGGCTGTGGGACTGGCAGGTGACAAAGATTTGTCCTGACTGTGGGCAAGGCAGGAAAACTCTAGCTACTCTAGTAAAGGAGTAGAGGATATTAAAGATAGAATATCTCTCTTGGAATGTGTGTAAAGTAATTACAGCAGTCTTAGCTGCACCAAGACTTTTTCTAAACCAAAACTCTCTCCTAACAGATGTTCAATAAAATTTTTAAGAGACTATTTTGATTCCCAGGATAAAAGAGTCATTTCAAAACTCTTCAAAGTAACTACTCAAACAAAAACCATGCTAATTATAAAGACACTTTTACTTGTCTAAGTACCTCATATGTACACGTGTTCCTATCACAGGAGAATTTCTGAACAAACTAACTCATTTGTGGGAGGTCTACCCCTTTGTAGGACACCTGCCCCTTTTTGGGCAGAAACAGAAGTAAGAAGATATAAAACCTCCCCTAATTATGACATGTTCTCTTATGTTTTCCAGGGACCATTTAATCATAAAATTATATTTTGAGCTATCATAAAAAGTGTTCAAATATATCTAAAGGTAAGATGTAGTAGGAGATTTCTTCAGTCCCACCCAGGCCTGCAGCCACCCAGATCCAAGTAAACACACAGAGATTTAAATTACTTATAAACTGTATGGCCATGGCAGGCTTCTTGCTATCTACTTCCTATATCTTAAATTAACCCATTTCTAATAATCTATAAGTTGCCACTTGGCTTGTGGCTTGCTGGTACTTTACATCTCGCTTCCCTTGGTGGCAGTGGCTGGCTGTGTCTCCTGACTCAACATTCCACTACCAGCATTCTCCTTTCTGTTTATCTCGCCTATACTACACTTTCTGTCTGGCTACTGGCCATTCAGTGTTTTATTTATCAATCAATCAGAGCAACGCATTCACAGCATACAGACATTTCCAGCAGTAAAAGAGTAATAAAACAATTCTGGTATGAACATCAATATATATTTTTAAAAACTTACATTCAAAATTTACACTTTTTACACTCAATAGTTACACTTTTTATACTCAATATTTAAACTTTTCACATGTTTAACTCAAAAGGAAACTCTATATAACTGTTTTCCATGTTTACATTTAATTACTGTTTTACTCACTTATTTTTTTCTCTTTTCATTCTTCTTTATTAAGAAATTTTCTATTCACTCTACATACCACCCAGAGACTCCCCCCTCCTACCTCCTCCCACCCTCCAGCCCTCCCTCCCAAGCTATCCCACATCCCCACATCCCTTAAATCAAGATCTCCCATGGGGAGTTAACAGAGACCAGCACACTGAGCCTAGGCAGGTCCAAGCCTCTTCCCACTGCACCAAGACTGTACAAGGCACCACACCAGAGGCACCAGGCTCCCAAAAGCCTGCCCATGAACCAGGAATAGATCCTGATCCCCCTGCCTGGGTGCCTCCCAAACAGTTTGAACCAAACAACTGTCTTCAGTATCCAGAGGGCCTAGTCCAGTCCCATGAGGGCTCCACGGCCACTAGTCTGCAGTTCATGGGCTTCCACTAGTGAGGCCGGACATCTCTGCACATCTACTCATCATGATCTTGGCATCCCCTGCCTGCAGAATCCCTTCTCAATGTCACTGATTGGATTTCAAGAGCTCAGCCTAGAGACTCACCATGGATCTCTGCAATGCCTCCATCAGTCACTGGACAAAGGCTTTATAATGACAGTTAGGGTATTCACTAGACTGGTCAACAAAGTAGATCAATTCAGGCACCCTCTAGACCACTGCCAGCACTCCAAGGTGGGGTTATCCTTGTGGATTCCTAAGAGTGTCCCCAGCTCCCTGACTCTTCCTTTTCCCATGATGTTCTCATCTATCACGTTATCTCCCTCCCTGCCCTCTCACTCTGTCCCTGTTCTAGCTCGAACCTCCAATTTCCCTAAGTTTTTATGCCCCACTCCTTGCCCTCTGCCACCCCTCACTCCCAGTCCACTCATGTAGATCTTCTCCACTTTGCCTTCAATGGTCCATCCATGTGTCTCTCCTAGAGTCTTTCCCTGCTAGCTAGCCTCTCTGGAGCTGTGGTTGCAGTCTGACCATCCTTTCCCTCACATCTAGTATCATCTTATGAATGAGTGCATACTATGCTTGTCCTTCTGAGCCTGGATTACCTCACTCAGGATGATATTTTTATAGTTCCATACATTTGCCTGCAAATTTCACTCCATTGTGTATATGTGCCACATTTTCTTTACCCATTCTTCAATTGAGAGGCATCTAGGTTGTTTCCATGCTATGATGAATAATGCTGATGTGAACATAGCTGAGCATGTTTTCTTGTGGTAAGACTGAGCATTCCTTGGGTATATGCCCAAGAGTGGTATAGCTGCATCTTGAGGAAGACTTATTCTCAATTTTCTGAGAAACCACCATACTTATTTCTCGAGTGGCTGTACAAGTTTGCATTCCCATCAACCTTGTAACCCACAAGCCCCACCTTCCTCAAATCCCACCCACCCTCTAAGACTGCAAATGTTCCCTGAGACAGAGCCTGCCAGTACCCAATTTGACTAAGAGATGAGTCTTTGTCTATGTGGTGCCCAAGGGCACAACCCTGTCCCCCACACCACCACCCATTACAATCCCAGTCTCAAGCCAATAGGCAGGCTTCCTGCAAACAGGTCAGACTACCACCATCCCCTATCACACCCTATAACCCACAAGCCCTACCTCTCCCAAATCCCATCTATCCTCCATGACTGTAAGAGTTCCCTGAGACAGAGCCTGCCAGAACCAGATTGGACTAAGAGCTGCTCCCTGAGACAAAGAGTCCATCAGCACAAATTAGACCAAGAGCTCCCACTGGACCAAGAGTATTGATCAGACATAGAGAGGCTCCCTCAGACACAGACATGGCTTGCACCAAATGGAGAAGCAGATGGGTAGAGGACAGTGCAAAAATACAGCCAACAACATAAAAACACATATGGTTCCATCAGAACCTATATCAGCAAGACCTGAACATCCCAAAACAGAAGAAACAGAAAAAAAAATGGACCTTAAAAATGACCTTAAGAAGATGATAGAGATCTTTAAAGAGGAAATGAAAAATTTACTTAAAGAATTTGAGGAAGGCAGCTGTTCCCTGAGACGGAGCCTGCCAGCACCTGACTGGAATAAGAAGTGAGTCTTTATCCTCCTACCCAAACACCCAGCCCCTAGGCTTTGAGCCCAGGGACACAACCCTGCACCCATACACCACCACCCATTGCAGTTCCAGTTTCAGGCCAGTTGGCAGGCAGACCTCCTGCACACAGGACAGACTACCACCATCTCCCATCAGACCCTGTAACCCAAGCCCTGCCCCCCCAAATCCCATCCACCCTCTGAGACTGCAACTGTTCCCTGAGACAGAGCCTGTCAGCACCCAAATGGTCTAAGAGGCCAGTCAGCATGCAGATCTCCTGCAGACAGGTTAGATTACCACCATCTACCACAAGCTAAGACTGCAGCTACTCCCTGAGACAGGGCCCACAAGTGCCAGTTGGCCTAAGAGCTACTCCCTACGACAAAAAGTCCATCAGCATCAACTAGACCAAGAGCTCCCACTAGATC
The DNA here is from genome assembly GCF_004664715.2 of Peromyscus leucopus. NCBI lineage: Eukaryota > Metazoa > Chordata > Mammalia > Rodentia > Cricetidae > Peromyscus > Peromyscus leucopus. Next base: position 174,329,502 of record NC_051063.1, on the reverse strand, counting down.
AAGAGTATCAATCAGACCAAAAGAGACTCCCTCAGACACAGACAATGCTTGCACCAAGTGGAGAAAGAGATGAGTAGACACCAGTGCAAAAATACAGTCAACAACATAAAAAGCAATATGGTTCTATCAGAAGAGATATCAGCAAGACCTGAACATCTCAAAACAGAAGAAACAGAAGATATCTACCATAAAAATGACTTTAAGATGATAGTAGATATCTAAAAAGAGGAAATGAAAAATGCCCTTAAAGAAATTGAGGAAAAGTCAAACAAAAAAATGGGAAGAAATCAGTAAATCCCTTCAAAGCCAAGAGAAAGCAATTAAACAAGTGAGGGAAACAGTTCAAGATTTCAAAACTGCCCCTCCCCCCCCCACTTCCCTTCTGGACCAGAGGTGAGTATCCGGGCCCAACCCGGACCCCATCCCTGGGCACCAGCCACTCAGGGAAGACCTGCTCAACTTGGCCCCAGGTTTTGGCCACCAGGCAGGATCCCATCTAGCCCCACCAGGAGGGATCCCCTTTTCCAAGCCCCCTGGCAGCCCCTGCAATCTCCATGCTCTGCCCCCACGCCCATCTGCCCGAGACCCCAGCCACTTCCTGAGACTTAGAGACCAGCCCCCAGCTCCCATCCTGCCCCCCACTTCTCTTCTGGGCCAGAGGTGAGTATCCAGGCCCAACCCGGACCCCATCCCTGAGCACCAGCCACTCAGGGAAGACCTGCCCATCTTGGCCCCAGGTTCTGGCCACTGGGCAAATCCCCCTTCTAGCCCCACCTGGAGGAATCCCCTTTTCCAAGCCCCCCCTGGCAGCCCTTGCAATCTCCATGCCCTGCCCCCACGCCCCTCTGCCTGAGACCCCAGCCACTTCCTGAGACTTAGAGACTGGCTCCCAGCTCCCATCCTGCCCCTGACTTCCCTTCTGGACCAGAGATGAGTATCCGGGCCCAACCTGGATGCCATCCCTGGGCACCAGCCACTCAGGGAAGACCTGCCCAACTTGGCCCCAGGTTCTGGCCACAAGGCAGGTCCCCTTCAAGACCCACCAGGAGGGATCCCCTTTTCCAAGCCCCCCTGGCAGACCCTGCAATCTCCGTGCCCTGCCCCCACACCCATCTGCCCGAGACCCCAGCCACCTCCTGAGACTTAGAGACCAGCCCCCAACTCCCATCCTGCTCCCGACTTCCCTTCTGGACCAGAGACTTCCGGTCCAGATAAGAGCTTCCATCCTGCCCTGGAGTTCTCATTTGGACAAGAGAGCTCCCATCTGGACAAGAGAGAGAGACTTCCTGAATCTGTCAGCTCTTTTTGAACCAAGTACACTGATAAGACCAAGAAGAAACCACAAGGAGATGGGCAGACATCAAGGCAGAAGTACATACAACAAAATGAAGAGCAATACAGCATCACCAGAACCTAGCCTGCCTCCAACATCTAGACCTGAACATCAAAAATTGGAAGAAGCAGAAGAAAGTAGCCTTATGAGTAACATCATGAAGATGGTAGAGACTTGTGTAGAGCTAAAGACAAGAAAATTGGAAGAATGCTGTAAACAACTAGAGGAAAGGGCAAACAAATTAGAAGAAAATAATAAAGTCCTGGAAGAAAACAATTATATCCTGGAAGAAAACAATAAAGTCCTGGAAGAAAACAATAAAGTACTGGAAGAAAACAATAAAGTACTGAAAGAAAATCATGAAAAGGCAATGAAACAAACAAAGGAAACAGTCCAAGACCTGAAAAGGGAAATTGAAAAAATAAAGAAGACACAAACAGAGGGAATGCTGGAAATAGAAAACCTGAGTAAAAGATCGGGAATTTCAGATGCAAGTATAACCAACAGAATGCAAGAGATAGAAGAGAGGATCTCTGGCATTGAAGATACAGTAGAAGAAATAGTTTCATCAGTCGAAGGAAACACTAAAGCCAACAAATTCATGAACCAAAATGTCCAAGAAATTTGGGACACCATGAAAAGACCAAACTTACGAATTACAGGGAAAGAAGGTGAAGAATACCAACTCAAAGGCACAGAAAATATATTCAACAAAATCATAGAAGAAAACTTTCCCAACTTAAAGAAGGAAATGCCTATGAAGATACAAGAAGCTTATAGAACACCAAACAGACTAGACCCCCCCAAAAAAAGTCCCCTCGACACATAATAATTAAACAACTAAATGTACAGAATAAAGAAAGAATATTAAGAGCAGCAAAGGAAAAAGGCCAAGTGAACCATAAAGGTAAACCCATCAGAATAACACCTGATTTCTCAATGGAGACATTGAAAGCCAGAAGGACCTGGACAGATGTAATGCAGACACTAAGAGACCATGGATGTCAGCCCAGACTAATATACCCAGCAAAACGTTCAATCATCATAGACGGAAGGAACAAGACATTCAAAGACAAAGCCAGATTTAAACAATATCTATCCACAAACCCAGCCCTACAGAAAGCACTAGAAGGAAAATTCCAAACGAAGGAAGTCAGATACACACTTGAAAACATAGGCAATAGATAAAACCACAACAGTAAACCCCAAAGAAGAGAAGTACACACACACTACCACCAAAAATAACAGGGATGAACAATCACTGGTCATTAATATCCCTTAATATCAATGGACTTAATTCACCTATAAAAAGACATAGGCTTGCAGAATGGATATGAAAGCAGGACCCATTTTTCTGCTGCATACAAGAAACACATCTCAAATGCAAAGACAGACACTACCTAAGAATAAAAGGCTGGGAAAAGATTTTCCAATCAAATGGTCTTAAGAAACAAGCAGGTGTAGCCATCCTGATATCTAACAAAATAGATTTCAAACTAAAATCAATCAAAAGAGATCAAGAAGGGCATGACATCCTCATCACAGGAATGATCCACCAAGATGAAGTTTCAATTCTGAACATTTATGACCCAAACACAAGGGCACCCACATATGTAAAAGAAACATTACTAAAGCTTAAACCATATATAAAACCCCACACATTAATAGTGGGAGATCTCAACACCCCACTTTCACCACTGGAAAGATCTCCCAAATTGAAACTTAACAGAGAAATAAAGGACTTAACTGATGTCATGACCCAATTGAACCTAAGAGATTATCTAAAGAACATTCCATCCTAACAAGGAAGAATATACCTTCTTCTCAGCACCCCATGGAACTTTCTCTAAAATTGACCACATACTTGGAAACAAAGCAAATCTCAACAAATACAAAACAATTAGAATAACCTCCTGTGTTCTATCAGACCACCATGGTTTAAAGTTAGATTTCAACAACAACAAAAACTACAGAAAACCTACAGTCTCATGGAAACTAAATAATGCTCAACTGAATCACCAATGGGTTAAGGAAGAAATAAAGAAAGAAATTAAAGACTTCCTAGAGATCAATGAAAATGAAGACACCACATACCCAAACTTATAGGACACTATGAAAGCAATACTAAGAGGGAAATTCATAGCACTAAATGCCCACATAAAGAAGTTGGAGAAATCCCACACTAGTGACTTAACAGCACACCTGAAAGCTCTAGAACAAGAAGAAGCAAAGTCTCCCAGGAAGAATAGACGCCAGGAAATTATCAAAGTGAGAGGTGAAATTAATAAATTAGAAACTAAGAGAAGAATACAAAAAATTAATGAAACAAAGAGTTGGTTCTTTGAGAAAATCAACAAGATAGACAAGCCCTTATCCAAACTAACCAAAAGACAGAGAGAGAGAATCCAAATCAACAAAATCAGAAATGAAAAGCGGGACATAACAACAGACATTGAGGAAATCCAGAGAATTATAAGGTCATATTTCAAAAACCTCTACTCCACAAAACTTGAAAACCTAAAAGAAATGGACATTTTTCTGGATAAGTACCACATACCTAAGTTAAATCAAGACCAGATAAACTATTTCAATAGTCCAATAACCCATAAGGAAATAGAAACAGTCATTAAAAGTCTCCAAACCAAAAAACGCCCAGGACCAGATGGTTTCAGTGCAGAATTCTACCAGATCTTCAAAGAAGAGTTAATACCAATACTCTCTAAATTGTTCCACATAATAGAAACAGAAGGAACATTACCAAACTCCTTCTATGAGGCTACAATTACCCTGATTCCTAAACCAAACAAGGATGCAACAAAGAAAGAGAACTACAGACCGAACTCCCTCATGAAAATTGATGCAAAAATACTCAATAAAATACTGGCAAACAGACTCCAAGAACACATCAGAACAATTATCCACCATGATCAAGTAGGCTTCATCCCAGGGATGCAAGGGTGGTTCAACATATGAAAGTCCATCAATGTAATACACCATATAAACAAACTCAAAGAAAAAAAAAACACATGATCATCTCACTAGATGCAGAAAAGGCATTTGACAAAATCCAACACCCCTTCATGATAAAAGTCTTGGAGCAATCAGTAATACAGGGAACATACCTAAACATAATAAAGGCAATTTACAGTAAGCGAACACGCAACATCAAATTAAATGGAGAGAAACTCAAAGCAATTCCACTAAAATCAGGAATGAGGCAAGGCTGTCCACTCTCCTCATACTTATTCAATATAGTACTTGAAGTTCTAGCCAGAGCAATAAGACAACATAAGGAGATTAAGGGGATACAAATTGGAAAGGAAGAAGTCAAGCTTTCCCTATTTGCAGATGATATGATAGTATACTTGAGTGACCCCAAAGATTCCACCCAGGAATCGATAAAGCTTATAAACACCTTCAGCAACATAGCAGGACACAAGATCAATTCAAAAAAATCAGTAGCCCTCCTATCTACAATGGACAAAGAAGCTGAGAAGGCAATTAGAGATACATCACCCTTTACAATAGCCACAAATGACATAAAATACCTTGGGGTAACACTAACCAAGCAAGTGAAGGACCTATATGACAAGAACTTTAAATCCCTGAAAAAAGAAATTGAAGAAGATGTCAGAAAATGGAAAGATCTCCCATGCTCATGGATAGGCAGGGCTAACATAGTAAAAATGGCAATCTTACTAAAAGCAATCTACAGATTCAATGCAATCCCCATCAAAATACCAACACAATTCTTCACAGACCTGGAAAGAATAATACTCAACTTTATATGGAAAAACAAAAAACCCAGGATAGCCAAAAGAATCATGTACAATAAAAACAACCTCTGGAGGAATCACAATCCCTGACTTCAAGCTCTACTATAGAGCTACAGTAATAAAAACAGCTTAGTATTGGCATAAAAACCGACATGTGGACCAATGGAATCGAATTGAAGACCCTGACATTAACCCACACACCTATGAACACATAATTTTTGACAAAGAAGCCAAAAGTGTACAATGGAAAAAAGAAAGCATCTTCAAAAAATGGTGCTGGCATAACTGGATATCAACATGTAGAAGGCTGCAAATAGATCCATATCTGTCACTGTGCACAAAACTGAAGTCCAAGTGGATCAAGGACCTCAACATAAGTCCAGCTACTCTGAACCTGCTAGAAGAGAAAGTAGGAAGTAGTCTTGAACGCATTGGCATAGGAAATCACTTCCTAAATATAACACCAGTAGCACAGACACTGAGACAAACAATCAATCAATGGGACCTCTTGAAACTGAGAAGCTCTTGTAGAGCAAATGATATGGTCAACAAGACAAAGCGACAGCCTACAGAATGGGAAAAGATCTTCACCAACCCGACATGTGACAGAGGACTGATATCCAGAATATATAAGGAACTCAAGAAATTAGACATCAAATCAACCAACAGTCCAATTGCGAAATGGGCTTTAGAACTAAACAGAGAATTCTCAACAGAGGAAACTCAAATGGCTGAAAGACATTTAAGGAATTGCTCAACATCCCTAATCATCAGGGAAATGCAAATCAAAACAACTCTGAGATACCACCTTATGCCTGTCAGAATGGCTAAGATCAAAAACACTGAAGACACTTTATGCTGGAGAGGATGTGGAACTAGGGGAACTCTCTTCCACTGCT